>NC_089770.1:31179428-31191928 GCF_040412425.1 Macrobrachium rosenbergii | reverse complement strand
TATTCCTGGAGCAGTTGCTCTCAGGTTCCCTTTCTTTTAGACTTATACTGGCATCCTCGGTTAACGCCGAGATTTCCACCTGAGAGACCTGGGTTCGATCCCGACGTGAGTCAAAATTTATTTCTGTTCCATATATGATTGTGTGTTGATGATTTCTATCTTATTCACTCCAGAAGGGATAATTCGAATGAAATGTTGTCTATTGGGTCATTGCTGTTTGAGGAGGAAGTTGGGAAAACTTTTAGCTGGTATGCAAGCAGTTAGCTTGCCAGCTAAAGCTCCTTGGGTGCAGTTGCTCTCAGGTTCCAACTTCTTTTAGATCTTGTAATGGCCCAGTGGTTAGCCCTTGCTTTCCACCTGAGAGACCTGGGTTCGATCCCGACGTGAATCAGAAATTTATTTCTGTTCCACCGTGATTGTGTTTGATGATTTCTATCTTATTCACTCAGAAGGGATAATTCGAATGAAATGTTGTCTATTGGGTCATTGCTGAGTCGGGAAGTTGGGAAAACTTGCAGCTGGTATGCAAATGCAGTTAGCTTGCCCAGGTAACCTCATGCAGTTGCTCTCAGGTTCCAACTTCTTTTAGACTTGTATGGCGCATAAACCATGGCCCACGTGTTGGAATATTATGTCAGCCCATTTGATGTTGGTGCCCAGCCTGGGTTAGCGTTGGAGAGTCAGTTTTCCAATTTATTTCTGTTCCACCGTGATTGTGTGTTGATGATTTATGATATGTATATATATATATATATATATATATATATATATATATATATATATATAAATAGTATATATATATATCTTATATATTATATATTCTATATATATATATAGGATAATATATAACCTGGATATATATATACTAAATATATATATATTTATATATATATATACCTATATATATATATATATATATATATATATATATATATATATATTATATAAATAAATATTACTGCTGTTCGCCCTCGATGTATTTAGGTGTAGGAATATTAGTCCGATTGACCTCGACAGAGAACATCTCTGCCCGCCGGTAGGCTAGGCAATTCAAAAATAACAATCACCGCGCAGTAGACAAATGGCGCCGCATAGGCTGGAAAGTTTGTAAACAAAAATGCTAGGGCATTAGGGACCTAAGCCTCAGAGAGGTTTACGCTCAATGACCCCTAGTTATGGTGGCCCCTTAAGCTTTATTCTATGTATTCGACGATGCCTTTGTCAAGGTCGGATTGCCCGGGACGGTGTGTCAAGAACCGGCCTTTCTCTGGCAGGAACGAAGCGAGGTCGGGGAGAGAGATCCCAGCGGTCACTGAACCAGGGTGACGCTGCGTGCATGCCCGAACGATATTCTTTGTTCTTTATTACCTTTACTCCTACGTCTATCTTAATTAGTGAATTGGGAAGACTGCCAGAATACGACTCCTGAGGTCCTCGTTTTGCGCAGCGACTTCGACATTCACGGTAAGTCCGATTCTTGTTGAAGCCGTCGATTGACTAGTACTTTTCTGTATTTCATATTTTTCTTTGTTTTCTTCCTTCAGCCACCACTTTAGGGTATATGTGTTTACAGAAGTCTAGATTAAGCCTAATTATTATATTGTTAGCTTCAACCCCGTTATTCCAGTAAAATACCTAGGACTTAGGGTAAGCAAAAATCAGGTTAAATCTCGATGCTTTTGTATGCCTCGCGTCCGAATGTTTGGAAGAACCGTTGCGTTTAAAATCAAATTCATCTCAAATATTCTTGTTAAGGTTAATTACCCTTAACTGGCGACCTTTGGCTAATTAACGACTGTCTTTGAGGTTAACTTTTGGCTTCAAGTGGCAGGTTACGTGTAATCTTGGTTTGCAGGGCCGTAAAAAATTACGTAAATTGAATAATACATGATCAGCAAGACCCTCACACGTAACAATGATATATATATATATATATATATATATATATATATATATATATATATATATATATATATATATATATATATATATATATATATATATATATATATATATATATATATATATATTATATATATATATATATATGAATATCTTTAACTGTAATATATAGTGTAAATATGAAGATAAAAAGGCCCAAAAACACTGTGTGAAAGTTTCAACCATATTTGAAACGTTCATACAGTGTTTCATGGGTCTTTTATCTTCATATATATATATATATATATATATATATATATATATATATATATATATATATATATATATATATATATATATATATATATATATATATATATATATATATATATATATATGTATGTATATAATAATTTTTTGTGACAAATCCCACTTGAAATTGACAGGTTAATTGGCAAGTTCAGTACCAAGACATTTCACGTTTACTAACGCATCGTCTGGGCATCAAATGAGACAGATAAAAAGGAGGTTACAAAGTATAACAAAAAGTAAACAAAAAGAACAAGATTTTTCCAGGATAATAATAAAACAGATGGTCAGTTGTCAAAGGGTAACCACAGAAAGATTTTCCAGGATAATCCGAGATAAAAGGCAATATTCTACACCTGCTCAACCACATATTTCAAACGCATATATTTTTTTGTAATTCATAAACAGAAATATATATATATATATATATCTATAGCTATATATATATATATATATATATATATATATATATATATATATATGTCATATATATATATATATATATATATATATATATATATAAATATCAAACTGGAACCACAGACCACACAACAAGAGATAAATGGAAGTTTAGGCTTACAAAATCCAAAAAACATGTATAACCTTGAATACCAGATGGTTAATTGTCGGGGGTAAAAAACAAAAGGTATTCCACGGCAAATCCAGGATCACCATAAGAGAACCGGAATCTTACCCATTCAAATTGGAGAAACATATATAGAAATGAATATTCATTTTGCATGTATATATTTATCAACAACTTTATTAATTATGAAGGCATCAAGTTTAAACAAACCAAGACTTAAATTTAGAACACTTTCATTATTTGACTTGATAAAACAAGATTCAATGATATTCCTTTTAATTGTGTCATTGCACGGGACTAAAGATAGTGCTTTACTCAACTTAATAGGATGATCTAAATCTCTCATATGTACGAATAATGTATTCGATATTTGACCAAATTTGTTAAATTATTAAATGAGTTATCACTGTTGTTACTAAACATTGAACAAATAAACTGAGATATAAAGTCTCGTAAACACTGTACTTACACTCGGTTAAGGTACAGGCAAGCGGCAAATGGCAACTCGCACTCAAGGGTACTACGATACACTGGAAATTCACTCTTGCTTGAAGAAAAGTTTAAACACTCGCGAATGGAAAATACTAAAACACAAAATACAAAGGAGATTCGTATTTAGTGTTGTGTGCTACAGTCAAAGGATGCCAAAACAATTTATGCCAATGAAGTGCTGCTCGGTAAAAGGGGAACTCAGATTCAGCTAGTCGAAACTGATTTGCTAGTTGACTGAGTTGCAAGGAGTTCTAAATTTTACTTTAAATGATCATTGCTGCTTGTACCCAAGCTCTAAGGGTCCTGGCAAGGTCGTCAATGTCATGCTAGCGCTGCCCTGTGTTTGGAAAGGTGGCTCTAACTAGGATTTCTGATAACTAAACCTGACTGAGGGCTGCTGCGCTCTTGTGAACAGAAAAAGTTAAAAGTGAAAAGTACTCAAAATTACAAGTAAATGAAAGGGTTGTAGGTAAACTTAAGGTGTCCACTAAATAGTATAATTCACTAATTTAATCAGAAGATAAAATATGTACAGGAGTTATCAACAGAGCTCCATGGCACAGTCAAGAATTATATTACACAAAAGAATCACAAAATACTCAAGCGAAGTGCCACAACCGCAAATCTGACACACTGGGCCTTTTATAGGCTAACAAGCAATAGACATCAAGGAGGAAATGGCACCTGGATATGCAGGAAGGTGGCAACATTGATATACAGTTGATACCACACAACAGGGACTTGATGTCAAGGATCTGCAAGAGCAGGAAATTTGAACACGCATGAATGAAATAGAGTGAAATGACAGTGAATTCACATAGGCAAAATATCAGAACACTGTCTTACATAATAATTACAATTAAACGCAAGTATGTGAATGAAACTAAAATGTGTCACTGTTGATCACAATTCCACCACAATCAAAATCACTAGAATCTCTGAGGGAGGGGAACAGGAATATGGTTACAGGAAATAGAACAGGCATATAAGCACAGATAGGACATAGTTAAGGGGCCGACAAACAACTTCCGATCCATTACCATAGGTCCATGGACAAGACGTGAAGTTCATAGAGCCAGGGTTCTGCCATAGGGCGTCAGCGGAAGTCCCCGAGGAAAATACGACAAAGTGTAGGGGAACTGGAAGACTAGTAGGGTGTCAGCGTGCAGAGGTGAGTAGCTGGATACGGCAATCTTCGATGCAGGCAGTGTAGGAACTACTTGAAGGAGGACTCATGCAAAGTCTCTCGTTGACTTCTGGACAGGGGAACGTCATCAGGTAATTCAGCAGGGTGATGTCTGTGGAAGGCGGCTAGCAGAAGGCATCCAGTGGCGGGAAGTCGGGTGAGTAGACTAGAGTAGTAGAACAAGGTTAATTAATGGTGATGTGTGTGTGTGCATGGTGCCAGGAGGGAGACATAGAGTGGCGTTGTAGAGGTAACTAGCATGGCACATACTAGCAGTGTGTCTTCTGGAAAAGGTTGAGCAGAGTGTCTACAAGCAGGGAGGCACCTGAAGGGGGCCTAGCATAGGTTATGTTGGCAGCTTGACTCTTGAAGAGGAACTAGTGCAAGAGTCATTTGTTGGGGCCAGTATATATATCACAGTCCACCAGCAATGGTTCTATTTTGACACTTCTGACAGCCTCTTCTTAATGGGTCCTCCATGGTCCTACTTGCAGGGTGTGTCGTTAATCCATCCAGGTACCTAGAAAGGTCATCGTATGGCGGCCAGATAAAAGGTTCAAGGGGGAGAGGTGTCAGTGGGGTGACAATTTGATGGGAGAGTCGAGGGATTTGTAGCAGGGTTGCAGGTGTTAGTAAGCGGAGCCTCAGGTGTGGGTCAGGTCAAGAAAGGTGACCCTTGATGGCAGTGCAGGTAGTTGGGAAGGAGGGGAAACTCAGAAAAATGCGAAGGGGCATGCGTGACTGGAGAACTGAGAACAATTGTAACAATAGAAGGAACTCTCAAAGGGGGAGTGCTACTTGCAAGCAGCTGCTAAAAATGTCACCTTAGGGGTGCGTCACTAAGGTCAGGTCAGATCAGTAATGACTTGCGGTAGGGTCTTGCACTTAGTTTTCCATTATACACCTGCACTGGCTTAACTGAGCCTGGGAAAACATGGGGATGCTTGGTGTGGAAACATCAAAACATTTAGTACTTTTTTTGAAATGTATGGTAATCCATGTTGGTCAAATAAAAAAATAATTCACTGTAACTTATAAGAAAAATATCAAGAGGGAAAAATCACCACAAATGGCAAAGACATTTGTAACAATATATACTCGTGTGTGTGTGTGTATATATATATATATATATATATATATATATATATTGTATATATATATATATACTATATATATATATATATATATATATATATATATATATATATATATATATATATATATATATATATATATATATATATATATATATATATATATATATATATATATATATATATATATATATATATATATATATATATATATATATATATATATATATATATATATATATATATATATATATATATATATATATATATATATATATATATATATATATATATATATATATATATATATATATATATATATATATATATATATATATATATATATATATATATATATATATATATATATATATATATATATATATATATATATATATATATATATATATATATATATATATATATATATATATATATATATATATATATATATATATATATATATATATTTCCCATGATGATTTGTGATAAGTCTGTAAATCAGAATAATTTTTAAAAGAGTATTAATTTGATAATGATATCATTTTATATGTTGAATTTTAATTGCTATTCTTTAAGGAGCTAGTCTTCAAGTCTGTACAAAAGATTAAGACAGAATGTGAGGCTGTAAATAAAAATCTTTTTATCAAATTTCCTGAAGAAATTTAAATGTTTAAGTTTCAACAAAATCTGTTGTTGATTATTGTGTAACAGTAAAAGAATATTTTGAATTTCATGTTAAAATTAAGCTTCATCAGCAATTTCCATTGAGAAAATTGCAACCTAGAACAAGCAACATTATTCTAGTCTCGTCTTCTAACAGATCCAATAGGTCAATTTTACTAGCACAATTCAATCCATTTAAAAAAAAATTCACACAAAAATCATTTACAATTAACCTATTCATTATAAAGTATTATAGATATACACACTAGTCGACACCCGAGGATATACATAAAATTCATAATTTCGTTTAAAATTTCAGTCTGTGGTGAAGTATATTTATAAATCCAGCCAAAAATTCCCGTAGAAATTCATTCCCTTAATTAAAGAAATAAGATTTAAGTTCCCTACTTACTTATAACACTGATAACACGAGTCTCCTTAACCACTGCATCGCTGACAGAATTATAAGCTCTGCATTCGACGCTGATCTCGGCGAGACTCAGTGACCTTTCTAGGCTGTAATTAAGGTCAGATGAGGTCACCCAACCTCCCCCTTCTCCCTCGCTCACCAGGGAAGCTACAGTTGCCACCTCAACCCCTGCGAGAGGTGAAGAGAGGATGTTATAATAAATTAGGAGAATATTAAAACCGAGCTAAGTACAGAGAAGCTTCAACAGCGTGAAGTAAGAATGTGAATGTTAAATATTGGCCGTTAAACTCGAGAACTGAACTGGAAGATAAATTTCTCACAGTTAAGAATCGAATGGCAACAAAGTTCCGGAACTGATATATAAGCGCAAGAGAATGACGCCAGTTAAGGCATTAAGTAAGGACAGGTAAAGGACGAGTTTATGTGAGCCAACTTCAAACTGTCCGTTAAGGTCAGGAAGGCTACATGAAGTGTACCCTAAAAAGATTACGATTTTTTATTTTAGTATTCATTCACCTTTCTTCAGTGCTTTGAATCTTGTAGGTGACAAAAAATGTACTGATGGGTTGTTCTCATGCATAGTAAATTATTGCCTTTGTAAACAATGTTTTTTGTAATCACTAATATTCAATGCAAGATATAAAGATATAAGGAGAGAGAGAGAGAGAGAGAGAGAGAGAGAGAGAGAGAGAGAATCTCAGTAATGAAGGGTGGAACTGCTAAAAAAGTAAACTGCGGGGGAGACCAGTGGACAGACAAACCGAATGGAATCATATGGACAAACTTTTCCACAAGAAAAACTATCATGTTGAATGGATAGAATGAGTTTTTACATAACTTATTTACAAATATTTCAGAAATTGAGATAGTTACTGTCTAGGCAAAATGAGTTATTTGACAGGCTTACGATAAACCAATAGATGTCAAACCAAACCGAGTTGGTTATCTCTTGGGAAAATAATTTTCGTTAAATGTAAATCATGTTATTTTGGCTCTTGATGTTCTAACCCACAAATATTTGAGAGCTCACCAAAACTATTGTCAAAGCATAAAACTAAAACTGTTTTATTAGTCATATATTTACAAGTGTATTACATAGAAATATCAACACGCAATTACGTGTGGAACTTAACCCCAGGGAAATTTGACAAAACAAAATTTCATCTTGGTAAATCTGCCATTTTGTCTCACCTCTGAGGTCTAAAAATCTAAACCTTAGCAAACTTAGCGTTTAAAGAAGCCGTTTTTTTTTTTTTTTTTTTTTTTTTACTCACCGTCAACCAACCAGTTGATGGAGGCAGGAGGATTTGCGCTGGAAGTGATGCAGGTCAGAGTGAAGGTCTGTCCTGCAGCTGCTACAGAGGGACCTTTGACTATGACTCGTTTTGGACTGTCTGGCGGAAGGTCAGGGGAGAAGGACATGAGAATGTACATCCTGGCAACCCACACTATCACAAGATTAAATGAGTTTCACGGATTTTTTTTTATTTAAACATTACCTTTCCTCTCTCTCTCTCTCTCTCTCTCTCTCTCTCTCTCTCTCTCTCTCTCTCTCTCTGTCCGTCCGTCTGTCTGTCTGTATGTCTGTCTCTCTCTTTCTCTCCTTGGAATATTTATTTCTAGACAAGGTTAAGAGATATGAATTTAAAAGAATTTTATTTTTATTTAAACTCTCTCTCTCTCTCTCTCTCTCTCTCTCTCTCTCTCTCTCTCTCTCTCTCTCTCTCTCTCTCTCTCTCTCTCTCTCTCTCCTCGTGGAATCGCGATTTCTAAACTTTAGATTATTCTAGAAAATTCCATATAAATATGACGTTGATAACCCATTAATTAATCTGACATCATCTTGCATAGTTGGAAGCCCCTCTACTCGTCTCATCGTTTTGAGTCCCTTTGTTATTCATCATTATCGATAAACGTAACCATACTTCATCACATTTATTTTCTATCCATTATCATCAGATGACATCATCAAGTGAATTAACATGGAGGGTTCATGTCCATTCTCCTTGATTAAAAGTGGATGGAGTTTCACATTGGGTTATTGATTTTACTCACATTTCTCATCGTGAGCAGTTAAATGGGTCAGATTTTAATTGATGGATTTTTCAAAATTCCTTTTTAGGTCATTCATTCCTATGGGTTGCTCAAGCACTTGTTAGCTGCCTTATTCCTAGAAATCTGTAGATTATTTTGGAACCGAGTGATTCCTTTTGATTAAAAAGTTAGATCCCAAATAATTTTGTTTTTCGTCTTTGAAATGTGCCATGATTACGACATAGAAGATTCGTTCTGTCATTGGCTGCTTGTAAAGACCCTAATATTTTCGCATGGCCAGACAAGTTACCTATGAGGTAGTACCCTTAGCGTTAGCATAACCTCTTTGCATTCATTAATTACTCCTGCGTAGAAGAAAGTTGTCAGTTCAAACATTATTTGGTACTGATATCTTGCCACTTCTGGTTTTTCATGTTACTTTCAGCAGTTATTACACTGAAATGATTTTTGATTTCGTATAAATTCGAGGCCATTAGATTCATTTAATTTAACTATTTCTAATTATACTTTCCTGCAACGATTATTTTCTTTTCTGTAATAGGATCCTTCTTTGTTGCCAAGATATTTCCTAACAAATTTCTCTTCAGTGATTTAAAAGTCAAATACTTTTTCAAAATTGAGTTTAATTTCTTTTTGATATGCTTATATTCTATTGGAAGTTTAAATAAAATTGTAATATCATCAGTACTACTTACTTTTCAGCCTTTGTGTTTTGGAAAAATTAGCCGTAGAAAAAAATGATAGAAAATCATAGAGAACACTGTTCTCTCTCTCTCTCTCTCTCTCTAGCCCCTTATGATAAAATGATGCAGCCATTTTTAGGAGATAGAAAATGCAGCATTTTTTGAAATAAATTAGTTTATACAAGATACCTGATTGCATGCATAAACAATAAAAACATCTGAAGTTCATCTGCATCCTTCCCATTACGTATATCTGAGAGAGAGAGAGAGAGAGAGAGAGAGAGAGAGAGAGAGAGAGAGAGGAGAGAGAGAGAGAGGCTTTGATTCAAAACTGAGTTCTGACCAACCCCTCCCTCGACGACCGATTCCATTTGGCTACGGAAATAGAGTTCTCCTTGAAAACATGTTTACCTGAGGATGACTTGAGATCCGAGATAGATAAGCAAATGTCCTTGCTTTATCCTGGGCCCGAAAGGGAAGTGTGTTTTGTTTGCTCTGTTCCTCATTTTAAATCTTATCAAATGGTTTTCTCATAATGTTATCTCACTGATTCTGGCTTAGTTTTTTTTATGCTGAGTTAGTTACGAAACCAGGCCGCCATGTATGTGTATTGTGTTGAATCTCTATTCACTTATCTGTCTGTTTGCATGCACATACACATATACATACATGTGAATATATATATATATATATATATATATATATATATATATATATATATATATATATATATATATATATATATATATATATATATATATATATATATATATATATATATAAAATAGGAAAGGAAACACTGGAGTGCTGCATGAGGCCTTTCGACGGTCTGTCGTCCTGTACTTAGCAGGCTGAAGAAATATAAAAGTAAGTTTACAAAGAGAAAGCTCATATGAATGACAAATAGGGATTACAAAGGAAAAAAATATGTACCTGGAATCCAACGCAATTGAAGAATTAGTAGAACTGCCAAAACATGGTTAAATATTTAAGAGGTTTTACAAAGAAGTAGGATCAACCGTCCAGAAGCAGGGACAGGACAATTAAAAGATTATACAAGGGGGTGACTGACCACCAAAAAATATGAGTATAACAAAATAATTTTCTTTTTTGTAAACAATAACAATTTTTGCAAGATGAACATTTTACAAATAAAAATTATATTAAACATACAGAATACATAGAAAATATATATAAGGTAACTAATTTGTAATTAAGTCAGTAATTTTATCTTTTAGGTCATTCTTGAACATTTTCTAATACAGCAGTCCATATAGTACATGCCAGGGTTAAGGTTAACATTACAGCTGTTAGTGAGCTGGATAATAGCAGACTCCAAAAGATTTCTTGAAGAGAAATCTTTCGATCTGGCAATCACTGAACTTTCAGTCCAATTTATCCTGTGAGAGTTTTCACTTAAATGAATGAATATAGCATTGGATGTCTGCCCAGTTTTGACTGAATACTTATGTTGCTTAATATGTACATCTAAATCTTTGCTAGATTGGCCAATATAAAAAGAGGGGCAGTCCAAACATAGAATTTTATATATTAGTATGTTGTTTTCTTTAGTGCTATTTTTTATGAACATTCCTTTTAGTGTGTTATTATAGGAAAAACGAAGTTGACATTAAATGATTTTAACAATGATTTTATGTTTTCAAAACCATTAAAATAAGATAAGCTAAGAATGTTCTTGGTGGTTTCTTTCTCCATGTTACTTTCACTATAAAAGTTTTTGTGGGCTTTTTTTATAACAAATATCTAGTATATGTGAAGGATACCATAAATCTGTCCCTATTTTTCTTGTGTATTCAATTTCTTGTTCCAAATACTGGGGACTGACAATGCGCAAAACTCGTAAAAACATAGAAGAAAAAATGTATATTTTGATATTAAGGTATGGCCTGAATAAGAATGGACATAAGTTAAGTTGTTGGTTGGTTTCCTAGAAATACTGAATTTCCATTGAAATGGTTCTCTATGTATTAAAACATCTAAGAAAAGGAGGCAATTGTCTTTTTCTAATTCTAAAGTGAGCTTAATGGATGGTACCTGGTTATTCAAATTAGAGAGTAAATCATTTACATCAATACCGCAGGTAAAACAGCTAAAATATCGTCAACATATCTATACCACTTTAAAGGAGTATAAATGATATTAGGTAAATATCGTTTTTCAAAGAATTCCATAGATAAATTTGCTTGGAGTGGGGATAAAGGGTTGCCCATTGCCATACCGAATACAATCACAAATGCAGAACCTAGTGAGTGAAATAATATGACTTACAGGTAGAGGTAATTCATGATGAATTAGTTCATTACTAAGATACTCTAAAATAGAATCTACAGTGACTTCAGTAAAAAGAGAACAAACATCAAAACCAATGAATCTATCAGTGGGGCAAAAAGTTATTTTGTTTAATTTATCAACTAAATCTAGACAATTATATACGTGAGAATCGGAGATAGTTCCAAGTAACGGGGACAAGAGCGTGGTAAAATATTTCGAAAGTTTATATGATATTGAGCTGATAATAGACCGCATAGGATTATTTTCTTTGTGTGTTTTTACTAATCCGTACAAGTAAGGTAACGAGGGAAATTTTACTGACAACGGACCTATTAGTTCTTTTCATCTTTAAGGATTTTTTTCGCTGTGATTTTGAAATTTTTTATGACTTGATCAAGGGGATTTTTGTTAGTTTTTTGTAAGTCGTATCATCATCCAGTAGGGCCTGCATACGTGATATGTAGCCAGCTTTATCTGGAATTACAATAATATTCGACTTATCAGCTTTTGTGATGCCGATTGTATTGTCTTTTTTAAGATCGGTCAAACTTTTCTTATAGCGAGTAGGGAAATTACTTTCATGCCTATCATTGGCAGCTCCATAAACAATACCTTTCATTATGTCAACATGATTTTGAGGAAGATCACAATATTTTTCAAATATACATAGGGACGACGCAATTGTTAAAGCAGAGGGTCTATTAGATACAAAGAAGGATAAACCATATCCGAGTGCATTCAACATTTTCACTTATTTGTTTACTTGAAAAATTTATAACACAATCATTGCTAATAGTGCACGTAATGGTTGTGTTATAAATTTATC
>NC_089770.1:31159428-31174428 GCF_040412425.1 Macrobrachium rosenbergii | reverse complement strand
TCCGTCATATTGTACACCAAACGCCAACCCTTTCCCGTCCCGGTCCATTGGATGCCGGAGGGTGGCTCGGAACGGGAGAGATATGGACAGTGAGAGGGAGACAGGGGAAGCCATATATGGTGTATGGAAACAGGGAGAAGGAGAGAGAAAAAGTAAGTTCAGAAGTGTATGTTAATTATATTATATATATATATATATATATATATATATATATATAGTATATATATATATATATATATATATATATATATATTATATATATATATATATATATATATATATATATATATATATATATATATATATATATATATATATATATATATATATATATATATATATATAGGGTAAATCAAAAGTTCCAGGAAAAATTGTTGAATGATGTATTTACACAGGAATGAAACAACCCAAATACTTGGTAAACAGTTATCTGTGATGTAGTGATCCATATAGACTTGTTACCTCAGTCATCCTCTTTGCTACTGGTGTTAACATCTGCTTCAGAAAAGTAACTTCTTGAACCCATGGAAAATAAAAATTTTGAGATGAGAGCTAACATCAAGTTCCTGACCAAGCTTGATTGGAAACCAGGAAAATTATTGAAGCTTTGCAACAAGTTTATGGAGATTCTTCTCCATCTAAATCAGTTGTTTATGATTGATAAAGCGATTTAAGGATGGTCGGGAGGACCTCAAAGACAACCCAAGAGAGGGAAGACCATCGACTGCAAAAAATGAAAGAATTGTGGCTTTAACTGCAGAATCTAGTGGATGAAGATCGTCGGATTACTATCGATATGATAGCTAATGAAACTGGGATCTCCCATGCTTCCGCATTTTCAATTTTAAATGAAAATCTTGGTTTGAGTAAACTTTCAGCACGTTGGGTCCCAAAAGCGTTGCGCGAAGACCAACTGCATCAAAGAGCTGAACTTTCTCTTGCAGTTTTAACGAAGATTGAATCAAATGAATCAGAGTTTTTTGACCGGATTGTTACTGGAGATGAAACTTGATCCATCAATATGACCCAGAAAGTAAAATTCAATCAAAGCAATGGTTACCAAGAGGTTCAGCTGCACCAGTGAAGTTCAAAGTGGCGAGATCTGCCCAGAAGGTTATGGCAACAGTGTTTTGGGACTCCAAAGGAGTGATTTTGATTGATTTCCTTGAAGGACAAAAACAATCACCGGGAACTACTAAAAGGTGTTTTGCAAAACTGAAGACTGCATTGGCTAAAACGTCGAGGAAAGTTGCACCGCAGAATTTTGTTCCATCATGATAAGTCCTACGAAATTTAGGTGGAAAACTCTTCCACATCCTCCTTATAGTCCTGATCTTGCTCCTTCAGATTTTTTCCTGTTCCCAAAACTCAAGGAACACTTAAGAGGAGTCCGGTTTGAATCTTTGGATGCTGCTAAACATGCAGTTTCAACATGGTTTAATAGAAAGGCCCAAATTTTCTACAAAAGAAGGGTTGCAGAGGTGGAAACAGCTTAAAAAATTCATATAGAGTTAGATGGTAGATATGTAGTTAGTTTCAGACTGACAGTTTTAGATTAGCAAAAATAGAGGGGTTGGTAATGAATTTGACGTGACATGATATAAGAAGGATCTGGCTGTTGAGTGAATTTTTTTAACCCTAATAAAAAAAAACGTAAAAAACTTTCGCTGAATCCTTCAGCGGAAAATACCCATGGACTCGCATGCAGAAGGAGGAACTGTTCGGAAGTAAATGTATCCTCATTTATTGAGCTTTAGGGGCTGTCTTTAGTGATGCATCATGATCCTTCGAAGACTATCCTTTTTTTATCCTTAGCGTAAAATAAGAATGGCTGTGGTTAATGATGCAAGTGGTTTATGTGCTTGTTCTCAGACATGCAGGGTAGGCTGCAAGACAAAGTAATATCTTGAGGCAGTGCAATGCAAATAAAAAAAAAGAATTCGAGAAAAATGGGAAATCATAAAAAGATTTGTAATGATAAGAATAGTCCATTTATAAGTTTAGTTTAAGAAGCATCCGAGGGAAGCCATTGACAAAAGCGCGAATTGTAGAAAAAAAAAAAAAAACAACGAGATACAGAGTCTTCAACCACGATAGGAATAGAGCAAATGGATATACTAGAGTAGAGCTTGCAGACCAAAAACTATAGTAAGGCGAATAGCATATTTTGTCAAACCTTGCCCAAAAGCTTGCACAGTACTTGTTAGAAGCAATGGCTTGAGATTTCTGTGGTAAGATTCTTTATTTCCTAGTCAGAATGATTTGTAACTGATAAAAATATACATTAAATTTGTACTCGGATCTTTCAGATTACCATATTGATAGTGTGAAACACCGTTGATGGTATTCTAGATTCTGTTTCCACTGGCTTAACATTTATGTGGATAGAAGGATTAATATATTCTCTGTCTCTCTCTTCCTGAATAAAAATTTTTAAGAGAAAATGACTTGCAGAAATGAAATATGTATCCTAACCAACAACCATCACACAGAGGTCTTTGACATTCGCTTCAAGTCAGACGCTGTAGAGATGTGTAGATGTCATGTGCAGTCCAGTATCCATTTAGGTCTGAACCACTACTTCAGCGGCGAGACAAAGTATGACAGTTAAAGTGTGAAGCACTGTAGCTACTGTAAGGGCAGATTTGGAATCATCTTCCTGCCAAAAGCGTCGACAGTTGAGGCGTTTTGTATGTGGAAAGGGGAAGGGGCGTCCCTTAATTCCTGACTAGTAGTAGGCCACAAACAAATAAAGATTTACTGTTGTACTTGTCCGAGGGTAACCTGAAAATATCTGTAATACACAGTGATACAAAGTAACCGCATTGTATTCTTAAGCCAAAGTTTTGCATCCTGGTATAGTTTATCTTCTTGTCCAGGGGCAAGTGCAGTCAACGCTCTTGTTTATGTGGAGTCCGACAGAACTGGCGTCTTGGTGTCTGTTATTAACCCTAGCATGAAAGAGTCAAAATCAAAGGTGATCCCTAAAGTTGGTAAGCAGATAAAGGGAATAAGAGGGACCTGGTGTGGACCATTAAACTCGCCCAACGAGGGATGGCTCGACCCTTTAAGAAGGGTTGTAGGAATCGGCAAATTGAAGGATTGTTGATTTAGTTAGAGTAAGTTATGGAAACTGGTAGATTGGCAGGTACCATGTAGATGTTGTTTGGAAGTGGCACGTTGCTTATGTTCATTATTATTTACCGATTCTCATCTTTTAAGGTTAATGAACCATTTTTGAAACAGAGGGGAAAAATACAAAGATTTTATGTCCTTGTAATTATGCTTGATCACAAAAAATATGTCAATAAAAATGTTTTTAATAGCTCATCCCCTGAATTTCCATTTATTTAGGAACGGTCTTAATGTCAGCATACAGAAAAAAGATGAAAAATCGGAAATCGATGACTTGATCTGCGTCTCGATAGGGATTCAGTAGCCCCACCTCTTAATTACCGAGTCCTCGAGGATCTGCCAATCACAGTACTTGACTGGAGAGCCCTCTTGGTGCTTCCTGATAAGAAACTCTTCTTCTCCATTTTTCTTCAGCCACCTCTCCGTCCTGTTACTCGGATATCCCTCGCGCATGCGCAGTCTCAGAAGGCGTTTAACACCTGGTTGTCTTGTGCCTGAGTATCTGGTGGATATTTCTGTGTTAATTTTTATATAAAATAATTGCTTGAAAGACGTATTTCTATAGACTTGTTATAGGCCAGAATATGTCATTTTAAACCTTTGTCTCGAATACAATGATATTTCCTGCGTGATTTTGATATGCCAGATTCTATTGATTTCTACAAATCCTATCCAGGTTTCAATGCAGATGTCTCATGACCTCAGGAGTTTAAATTTTCCTTAGTTTCTTTTGTTAAAGAGCCATTTTACAAGGTTTCTTGTTACATTCATCTCAAGTTTCTTTTGTTAAAGAGCCATTTTACAAGGTTTCTTGTTATATTAATCTCAAATGGGTCGATTTTCACTTTCATGTCTTTGTGGAAGGGATATATCGAGGTACAGATTTCCCAGAGAGTGTTCTTCGTGGCGGAGGCTCGGGGTGACTCGACCAATTTAAAGGCGATGCTCTTATAGAAAGTACCCACAGGTTGCTCTAAGGAGCAAGAGCCCGTGCCTGCTCAAATTGATCTTGGTTTGATTACGACAGCTGAAAATAAGATTCTTCGTCAAGATTCGTTGATATTAAATGATGTATGTAGTGTCAGCTGATAGTTCTAATTTCTAAAATAATTTTCATGCTGTATATACTTATGCACGTTCAGTAAGATTTGTTACCACGCCTAGTAGCAATAAGCAATTGTCATTCAAGTAGGAAATTCGAATCAAGGCCGCGATTCAGATTAGTCTTTTTAGGTTGTTTTTGTTGATGCACTTATTATTTTGGCAAATAATCAGAGTGTTTAGTCGTAATCCTCATTTGTAAACTGTTTGATTTAAGAAGACAAAGCTAAGGTTGTCCAGTGTATAAGAATAATTTGCCATTTTTCTCCTTTTAAAACATTGTACCAAAGACGTGGAAACTGATCAGTAAAATTATTTACGTAAGTTGTGTAGCGATCACTGGCAAATGTATATTCTTTTGACTCTGTTTTCTTAGCATAATACTTGATAGATTTTCATATGCAGAGAGAATTACTTTCAGCTTTAATTCCTGACATTATTTAAAATTTTAAGTCTACTTTTTCCAGCCAACAAAACATCCCAATTTGAAATCCGTTCCCAGAAGAGCTTCTTGTTTCAACGTGGTTGAAGCATGCACAAAGGGGAGGAGAAATATGAAAAGTTTCATTATGAAACATTGCACTGATAAAAGAAACGAAACAATACATCGATTCATACCAAGTTTCGTAACCTTGGCACCCACGTGCGGTACTTACCCTCCACGTGTTGGGATGGGCGTGGTCCGACGCCGTGCTTTGGGGCTTTGCCGGTTAGAGGGTAAAATGACGCGTAAGTTTCAGATGTGCTTTCGAGTCCAGAGGTGTTATTGTTTTCGTATTATCTCATGTCCACGACTTTTTGGGAATATTTAAAAGTTGTGATAGGTTTTTAACATCGCAGAAGTGTCTTGGAATGAAAGGAAGAAGAATAAAGGGATAGAGAAAGTCTCATTCGGAATGGGGAAGCGAAAGCGTTTATTGATCGAACGTAGAGCGAAGGCGGGGCTTAGAGGCTTCTCATTCATATGAGTTTTTCTTCTTCTTGGTTACGAAAAATAAGATGCTCCGTTGTCGTTCCTCGGAGTTGCCGCGACGCGTCCGTTTTCTGTGACGAGTCTTCGGCTTCGAAAGGTTTTCGCTGCAGGAATTTTCAGAGGCCGTAACTGTCGTCGGGGAAGTTCTTTATATCATCTCTGGAGCGACGGCGGCAATGGAGAAGAGAGATAGAAGTGTTTTAAGGTCAGGGGAAGGGGAAGGAGGCTGGGAAATGGGTAGGGAAACAGAGGGAAAGAGAGGGACGTTGCCAGACGGGGCCATGGGCGTGCATGTGTGTGTGCGCGTGTATATTGGCGTCTGGGCGTTACACGTGACTTAAAGGTGGTATCCCACACGTTCCCATGGCATTAGTAGGTTGTGCTTTTTTTTTTTTTATTTCTACCTTTGGTTAACCTCCTTTCCTTTTAGGGAGACATTCTCCTACCAGTCTCAGGCATTCTCTTCGAGTGTTAAGTCATGTCGCGATTGTTGTACGGTACATTTTTGTGCCTTAACGGCCACCGGGATTGGTTCTAGATTCTCTCTCTCTCTCTCTCTCTCTCTCTCCTCGTATCCCTTTTTCTTTTGAATAGGAGAAAGTTATGAATTAACACTACCTCTTTAGACATCTGCTACAAGATCACAATATCATTCAACCTTGAAATTTCACTTTCCAGACAGATATTATTAGGTGCAAGCAATTTAGGCCATTGTTTACCCAGTCTTGAAGGACCCCATTGTCCGTGGTTAGGCCTTTGGCAGTAAGTGCTTTGACAGTGTTTACACTTGTGCTTTTAAAAAAGCCGGGTCTCTGCTTTCTTTTGCCAGTCCCTTTGATGCGAAGGATCAAAGGGAACTTTTCAGGATTAGTTTACGTTCCAAGGTTTGCAGCATTGCTGTTAGGATTTAATTTTTGCACATTTTTTTATTTTTTTTTTTTTAGACCGCATTGCGAGAATTTACGATTGAGTGATACGCCGTGAAACGGGATGGACACGACTGCCGTGTGTTCCTTTTGATGTTTTTCCCCCCCTCCGTTTTTTTTATTTGGATTTTGCATGATTATTTTTGGCGCTGATGATTAACGCGGGCTTTTTGGTAATTGCTTCCCGCTGGTTCAACATTTAAATTTTTTATTGTTTTTTTTTTTTTTATTTTTTTTTTTATGTAGGGTCACCCTGTGATAGACGCTGTCGGGGTTGGTTGTCAGGATGCCCGAGATAATTTGATGTTCTTTAATTGTCTGTCATTAAGGTGTCACAAAGTTTCACTTGTGGCGTCATGTGGATTAGTGGCCGGTGTTTTGCAGTTGTTGGCAATTAGCGCGTTGGTCTTGTTTATGTAAGTTAATCGCTGTAGGTTTTAGCAGCATGATAAACAACGAGCTTAATCGCTGCTGACTAATTTCAAAGCTGGTCTTTGCATCGACAAATAAAATAATATTTATTGCATAATCCTTAGTTCGTGACATTAGCTATGTAATACATTGATAACCTAAATGGATTTTGTTTTGGTATTCAGAAGTTTTAAAAAATTTTCTACAACTTTCAAACTAAAGAAAGAAGTTGGAAAACTGGTTGACATACCTGTATAAAGTTTTGTTTCCGTAATAATCCAATTTTAGCAATAGAGGAGCATATGACAGAAAGGTAAATAATAATAATAATAATAATAATAATAATAATAATAATAATAATAATAATAATAATAAATAAGAGGTTTTATTGCCTTGGTTTTGACCTTCATAAAAGAACTGCGCCCTCTCGACATGATGCCTAGTGCGTAAGTTAATGAAAACCCGCAGAACTTTTTCTAATCAACGTTTATGTATACACTTACGCACACACATATATATACACATATGTATATATATTACTAAAAGGACCTCATTCAAACTGGATGGTATCTAACGGAGTTTTTTTATTCAGAAAAACATCTACACGGAGTTTTTTTATTCAGAAAAGTTACTTTCTTGGACAAACAGTCCACATTATCAAGTATCCGTACAATGAGCAGACGCGTAGTCCGGCTGTATTTATATCTGTGCTGGGTAAGTTAATCCTATAATCGCCTAGCTCCTCCTGTGAAGACCCCCACCCCTCGTGACCTTGGTCTTTCTCTGATTCCTCCTCCCAGGTGTCCGTTTTCCGTGCGTTCTCTTGCTTTTTTTCTTCGTTTCCTTGCTACTGTGGAGTATACGATTTTTCTAGATATGCTGTCTTCAAAGCCGTTTCCGAATTTTTAGACGAAGAGTTGGATTACCTGAGGGAGAGTTTTAGGAGATTAGGCTACCCTAAGTATTGGTGGGAGTGGGCACATATCAAAGCAAAGAAAAACTATTTTGGGGAGAGGGAAAGGATAGAAAAGGAACATTTGGTAGGAAAGAAAATAATTACAGTCCCGGACAACAACTCTATTGCACCCATCAACAGGAAACTAAATAATTTAAAATTGATAGGCAGCTACAAAAACACCATTAGGAATAAAATAGTTAGAAACAAAAAGTCGGTAGAGGGGGAAGAGTTTAGAGGGGAGGTTTATATGGCAGCGTGTCTAGACTGTGAAGAAGGGTACTATTGCGAAACTGGCAAATCATGTAAAGAGCGAAGCAAACAACATCTGCAGAACATAAAGCATTATAATCAGACGTCGGCAGTTGCCAAACACTGTTGGGAAAATGATCACAGAATAGACTGGGAAAATATGAGTTTTCTGTACAGGAACACCAACAAAACATCTAGACTGGTTGTAGAGAACGCCTTCATAACTTGCGCCAACAACATGATGGCAGGGAAAACGGAAACGGCTTTGAAGACAGCATATCTAGAAAAATCATATACTCCACAGTAGCAAGGAAACGAAGAAAAAACGTAAGAGAACGGTCACCTGTGAGGAGGGATCAGAGAAAGACCAAGGTCAAGAGGGGGTGGAGGTCACACAGGAAGAGCTAGGCGATTATAGGAGTAAAAGTACCCAGCACACAGATATAAATACAGCCGGACTACGCGTCTGCTCATTGTACGGATACTTGATAATGAGGACTGTTTGTCCAAGAAAGCTTGTAACTTTTTGAATAAAAACTCCATTAGATACCATCCAGTTTGAATGTGGTTCTTTTAGTAATATATATATATAACAATATATATGAGATATATATATATATATATATATATATATATATATATATATATATATATATATATATATATATATATATATATATATATATATATATATATATATATATATATATATATATATATATATATATATATATATTTATATATATATATATATATATATATATATATATATATATATATATATATATATATATATATATATATATATATATATATATATATATATATATATATATATATATATATATATATATAATAAATATATTGCCTTGTAATAAATATATCCTCCTATAATTTTGACATATTTACCTTTTTCATGTATTATATGTAATGATAATGATTGTTGAAGTGTCATATTTAGTTTGGCATCAGATCTCAAAAAGAACTTGATTAAGTTACTTGATAGCGTAATTTAGAATTGTTATTATAATTTTAATAGTAACGTAATTTAGAAAGAATATCTTTCTTGGTAAAGCGTAGTATGTGAACACGTGTGTGTCCAGGAAGGGCTTGTTTCATTTCAATTGTCATCAGTTCAGATAAGAGTTAACGCTTTGTTTTTGGGTTAATGATGACAGATTTGCAAAACAAATACCGATTCGTCCCATACGGGCTCAAGACGAGTGATTTCATGTTGTTGCATGTTGTTTGAGTCACGTATAAATTGGAGAGAAAGAATACGTGTCCTGATCAATTACGTCATGTTTTGTAAAATGCGTTCAAAACGTTTTGCTGGGATGACGTAACTTTCCTTCTAAAGCTTCTCCATTGTATCTCAACTTTTAAAACGCTTTAATGACGTCACCTCCCTGCTTCTAGAACTTTTGTATCTCATTACCCAAAATGCTTTAGTGACATCACGTAATTGTTTCACTGTTACTGGAATCCTAAAATCTATTTCATTCTGATTTCTGAGACCTGTCGATTTAGTTCCATCTCTCTCTCTCTCTCTCATTCCTAATTAGGAAGAGATTACTTTTAACGTAATTTTTTGTGGTCACTTTTAACATTAACTTTTGAGATCTGAATTTAGCAAAGATATTTAGTTCGTAACGGCGCCTGGTAAAAAAGTGTGTATTGTGTAACGCAGCTGCAGCAAGTGATTTACAGAGGTTTTCACAAGTTGTGTAAGGTAACGTGAAATTTTACTTATTGATACCATGGTATGATAAGTTAGGAAATTTTGAACAAGTGAAATCATTATTGATAAATCTTACGTGTATTTTTGTGTGTTTTTCTATTTACAATTTCTTTATATTTTCACATTTTTTATGTTTGTGATGTAACATTTATTTACATAGCATTGTAAATATTTCTTGGTAATTTAACATTGCATACTTAATTTAACATTGCATATTTAATTTAACATTGCATACTTAATTTAACATTGCATACTTGATTTCATTTATTGAGATTTTCTTTTTAAATCTTGAGTAATTCTTGATAGTTTAAATTTTGCTTGATTAATTTAAATTCTTGATAAAATTTTTGTGAATTAGATTTTGTTTCATAATTTAATTCAAGAATTAATTGAGTTTGTGTTATTTTCAAGTAATGGTAAATTTTTCAGATTGTGAATTCTGATTAATTGTGAATTCTGATTATAAACTTTGAATTTAAAAATAAATTTTTGTATTTAACATTTTTAGAAAAACAGTGTTTCATTTATTGACTCCCAGTGAATAGGATTGATTGTGTGTGCATAAGGCAAAGTGATAAACATGTTTTGTTCTTTTAGTTTTGCTAAAGTGAATTAAGACCAGGGAAACAGTTAGAGTTTTTGATGGAGTGATGCCCTTTTACTCTAGAAGATTTCTAGTTTAATTTTTGATACCTCACATATATTCTGATAACTTAGTTTGATTTTCAAGTGGTTGATAAATAAGTTTTTCTTAAGGGATCACTGTTACCTTTAGAGTACTCAGTCGTAACAATTAATGTTATGAGAGTTCAGGTATCTGGCTGAAGTGAGGTATATTTTTGAATCTTGAGATTAGTTGTGTAATAACCAGGTACTTGATACGCATCGTTGACAATATATATATATATATATATATATATATATTTTTATTTATTTATTTATATTTATATGTGTGTTATAATTATTTTATTATTTATTTTATATTTACTAATTTATTTTTATTTATTTATTTTAATATTATTCATTTATTTATTTATACATATTTTAATATATTTATTTTTAATATTTGTTTATTTTTATTTATTTATATTTATTTATTTATCTAAATATTTATTTATTTATTTATATTTAAAGTATAAATATATTTATTTATAATTATTAATTTTTAATTTTTTCTTTATATTATATTATTTATTTATTTTTAAATTGATTTATTTATTCATTTATAAACTTTCCTTTTTAAGGATTTGTTCAGCCCAGTAAGTGTTTTTACTAGATGTATTGAAAGATGTTTAATATGTTTTTCTTTTTTTTGTTATAAGCAGATTTTTATCTGGCGAATGTACTTTTAAAATTCTATAATTTAAAACATTTTATTTTTATTTATTATTATCTGATCTCATTTTTATTAATTTATATTTTTATTTAAGGCCAATTATCATTAATGAAGAGATTTATTCTTATTTATAATTAGAATTTATTCATTTAGGACTCCTCTAATCATTTTTTTCATTTTTAACCTCATTATTTAACCAAAATTTTTCAAGCGCCGCATTTTTCTTTTCTTTCAACCTTTTTATTCAATGTGACGTAGAATTATTATATTCGTTCTTTAAACTTATGAAGTAGTTCATCTATTTACTGGAAAATTCACCTTTTAGTCATTTCAAGTGATAATGACTTATCGTTTATTTAAAGCCAATAGACGCCGAGAATATTTAAGGATCAATATATTTATTTATTTTTATTTATAAACTAGGCTATTACATTACGTTTTTATTTATTAAAAATTTAATTTACGATTATTTATTATCGAAAAGACTGGTATAGTTTTTATTTACCATTTTCATATTATCATTATTACTATTACTTTAAGATTTCATAATCATATTTACAAATTTAAAGGGGGCTATTTATTTAGAAATTCAATCTTCCAAAGAATATTTTTTATTTAAGGAATAACTGAGGACAATAAAAAATACAGAAAGAAGAGATCACTTGTTATAAAATAAAATAAAATTAATAAATAATTAGATTTTAATTAAGTAAATTATTTTAAAATTTTATTTATTTGAATTATTTATTTAATTAATTTTACTTCACTTGAACTTTAAGTTTTAATTTATTTAAAATCTTTAGGAAGGCAGTTCCACAGTATATACAAAGAACTTTAATTATTTTTATTTATAATTATTCACACTTTTTTTATCTGATTTATTTTCCATTTTGGATTTACCTAGCACAGACTACAATGTTTAATTTTAATTACTCTCTTTTATAATTTAAGCTGTTTTTTTATTTATTTACATTACAAATTGCATTTACTTTTTACCAGACAAAAAAAATTTATCATTTATTAGTTTCTTTTAAATTCGATTTTCCTTTAATCACATTTTTTTATTTATTTAATTTTAATTATTTATTTATTTTAAAAGTTTTTATTTATTTTTAAACAAAGGTTTAAAAATCAAGCATATTTTTAAATAGAGATTTCATTTAAAATTTTTTTTTTTTTGGTTTAAACATCAGAGAGATTTAATAATTTTTATTAATTTATTCATTTTTAATTTACTTATTTATTCGTTTATTTTTTAATAGTTGCGTTTTTGTAAATTTTATTATTTGATTACCCTGGCCACTTTACTTAATGTTCATCACAAACATATGACAACTAATTTAATTTTTATTTATTTATATTTAGGAATTTATATTTAAAACTTATTTACACACATTTAAATTTAGACAAATTTTTTTATTTATTTATTAATTTATTTATTTTTTTAGGATATATTTAGGCTATTTATTCATTTTTATTTTTATTTATAGCCCTATTTATTTATTTACATATGATTTTATATTTATAATATTTTTTTTATTTATTTAATGATATTAATTTATTTTTATGTAATTTATTTATATTTATTTATTTATTATTTTTTTATTATTTATTATTTTTATTTCATTTAATTATTATTTTTAACAGAATTTTTATTTATTTTTATTTATTTAAATTTTTTTATTTAATTTAAAATTTGTTTATTGGAATAGTTTTATTTATTAATTTTTATTTATTTTCATGGTTTATTTATTTGACCTAAAATTTATAAATTTTTATATTTTTTTTACCTTTTATTTTTAATTATTTATTTATTTAAACATTTATTTAAGGATTTTTATTTAATGCCAATTTTAGCAGTTTATTTATTTGCTTAAAACGACTCTTTCTAAACAGCATATATTTATTTATTTTTATTACGGCCGAGATTTTTAGACCTATTTATATACCACAATATTTAGGGTTTTTTTATCACCCGGCATGCTACCAGACGCACGAAATCGTAAACAATCATTGTAATAGCGTTTTTTTATTTGTTGTTTTGCTTTAAATTAATGTTTTATTTATTTATAATATTGTTTATAGTATTTCAATTAATTGATATAGATATTATGCAATTAATATTAACAACACAAATAAATAAACATAGGATAAAATATATTTATTGATTTAGTATTTATTTATTTATTTTTACTTACTGATTGAGGATGACAGTCTTATTTTTTTTTTTTTGTTACATTTTTTAATTCTGTTTGAATCCGTATTTTTATTAAAGCTACAAAACAAGTTGTGTTTATTTTAGTTAAAAATTATTTGTATATTTTTCATTTAACGAATCATAAATAATGTTCATCATTTTTATGGTTATTTACTATTCCACTAGCTGGGCAATTTTATTTAAAAATGGCGGTCCCGAAAAATTTATTTATGAGAGAGAGAGATTTATTTATTTGACAGAATAAAAATTTTTACCTATGATTTATTTATTTCTAATTGTACATCAATAACATTGGAGATTTAAGTAGACACAATCACAATTATTTATTTAATATTAACCACATTTTGGGTTAATTTTTTTTTATCAATGATTTATATACCCAGCTTTTATTTATTTACGCAATCTAGAAATTCAGATTTTTTTTTAGTTTATTTGAAAAATGGTTTTTAATTTTATTTATTTATTTATTTTTCTTTATTTATTTTTCTGCCATCATAGTGTAACATAACCTAATTCTTATCATTTATTTCAACTTAATAAACCTTACAATTTTTGCCAAAGATTTATGAAGTTAAAGATTTTTATAATAAAAAATTATTTTTATTTGCAAATCACATTCATTAAAGATTTTGATTACGTGATTGACAGACTGGCAGAGTTATTTACATAGTATTATTTTGCCTATTATATCTAATGTTTTTTAATCTTTTAGAACTTATTGTTTATTTGAAATTTACGTTTAAACCTTCGGGCAGAATTTATTTTAAAATTTAGACCTGCTTTTCTTTGGTCAAAGAAATTGAATTTATTTATTTATTTTTACAACTTTATTTTTAATGATAGTGTTTATTTATTTATAAAATTTTTATTCAAGAGATTTTTATTTATTTAAATATATATTTATTTATTTTTATTTATTTTTATCTGTTTACGAAATTTGCTCATTTTTTTGTTATTTATTTATTTACTTCGATTTTATATAAAAGCGATTTTTTTTGTTGTATGATATCTGTTTATTTATTTAAATTTATTTATTTAATATAGTTCTTTTTTATAAGATTTTTTTTTTCTTTAAAAATCTACATATAACAGAAATTTCACAGCAGTATTTTTATTTATTTATTTATTTTTAAAATAGCACAAATTTAATTTTATCTTCATTTATATAAATGTATTTATTTATTTATTTATTTTTTAATTTATTTATTTATATATATATATTTATTTATTTTATTTATTTATTTATTTTATTTATTTATTTTTATTTATTTTTATTTTTATTTTTATTTATTTACAAATTTATTTTTATTTATCTATTTATAATTTTCTAAAGCTTTATTTATTTTCTTTATTTATTTATTTTATTTTTATATAATATTTTTATTTTTTTTTATTTTATTTATTTTATTTATTTAATTTATTTTTTTTTTTTATTTACATTCTTTAAATATTGTTACACGGTTTATTTATTTTTATTTTATATATATTTATTTATTTATTATTTATATTTATTTATATTTATATTTATTTATTTATTTACATTTATTTTTTGACTGTTTATTTATTTTGATTTATTTTTAGCAATTATTTTTAAGTTATTTTTTTTATTGATTCATTTATTTTTATTTATTTAATTTATTTTTATTTATTTTTTTATTTATTTACTTTTTTATTTATTTTCAAAACGGTTTTATTTAAATAATTATTTTGATTCGATTTTTTTTTATTAATTTCTATTTATTTATTAGATTTATTTTTATTTATTTATTTTTAGTTTTTTATTTAAATTTAACATTTACTAAAATTTTTTATTTACATTTATTTTTTTTTTTATTTATTTTATCTATTTTTTTATTTTTTATTTTTTTATTTATTTTTTTTAAGTTGTTTTTAAACCTTATTCATCTACTTTATTTTATTTTTATTTATTTATTGTAACAGGCGAAACAATT
>NC_089770.1:31101928-31156928 GCF_040412425.1 Macrobrachium rosenbergii | reverse complement strand
GACCTTCTGTTTATTTTGCATTTATTTTTTTATTTATTTATAATTTAAATCTATTTATTTATTTTTATTTATCTATTATTTAGGCTTTTATTTATTTTATTTCTTTATTTAATTTCTAGATCAACCATTTATTTTTTTATTTATCTATTTATCTATTTTTATTTTGATTAATTTAATTTGCTTTATTTTGGATTCTTCCATTTTTATTGATTCTTTAAGCCAGGTGGCGGATTTTTTGTTTCTTTATTTTATTTTAGAATTTATTTTTCAGATTTATTTTTATTTATTTATTTTTATTTATTAGTTTTCAGGAATTTTGAGGTTTATTTTTATTTATCCTCGGACAAAAGATATTTAGAATTTTTAAATATTTATTTACTAAAGGCAAATTTATTCGTATTTATTTATTTTTTTGGATGTTTATTTATTTAAGTTATTTATTTATTTAATCCAAATTTATTTTTAGCTTATTTATTTATTTTATTTATTTTCTAACTATTTTTTTTTATCTTTTCTTGGCACTTATTTATTTAAAGATTTTTATTTATTTATGCTCTGGACAAAAGATTTGGTTTTTTATTTTTTTTATTTATATTTTTATTTATTTTTATTTTTAACGAAACCCTAGTAACCATGTATTTATTTAATTTCCATTGCTTATTTATTATTGGGTGAAATTTAAACGGATTTACTTCTCTGTCCGGTAATTGAAATTTATTTGACTTTTTGTTTAAGATTTATTTTATTAATTTTTATGGTGCTCAACTAAGAACCCCAAGAACCCTTATCTAAAAATTGCTTTTGCTTATATTTAAAGAACTATTTTAGGAGGCATTTAAGGAATTTAGGGATTTTTATCCCCTAGTTATTTATTTTAGGCCTCATGAAATTTTTATATATTTTTTATTTTTTAGCCTTCAATTTAGAACATATTTTTAAATTACATTCTAAGTTCAACTTTTTTATTGGAGATGTTTCTATTTGTTTTTATTAATTCGCATTATCTTTAGACAGATCCAAACCACATATTTAGACTATTTCATTTTTATTTATTTTTATTTTTATTTTTATGATTTTTATTTATTTAGAACCTAGATCTATTTTATTTTTTTATAGAAGTTTCTTTTGGTTTTTTTACTAGAGCCTTAAAATTAGATGGCCTTAGTAGGTTTAATTTAATAGGTTGGTGTGAGTTTTTATTTTTTATTTATATGATGGTTATTGCTTTTAGTTATTGCGCCTGAGCAGGGGCATTTATGCTTTAATTTTGTTTATTTATTTAAACATTGTTATTTTTCTCCATATAGCAACCTATTTTGAGCTTTATTTTTATCTTATTTATTTATTTATAGCAGGTTACAGAGGCATTAACGAGAAAACAGCTTCCTTAGCATAAGGATCCAAAGTTTAGACATTTTTCTTAGCCTGATGATTTATTTTTATTTATTTAACACTATTTGTTTAATCCATGCCGCCGCCTTTTATTTATTTTTTTAGCTATATGTAAACAACAGGTAAGTTATTAGTAAAAATGACATATTTATAATAAAATTTTTATTTTATATCATTACTTACCTTTGTTTTTATTTATTTAAAACATTCCCATCCGCTTATTTATCAGCTTATTTATTTATTTATTTTTATTTATTTATTTGATTAGTTATTGATGGAAATGGATCCATTTATCTATTTTATTTATTTAGTTTTTGTTTGACCATATTTATTTTTATTTAATTTATTTTTTAATTTTATTTGTCGAGATTTGGAATTACTTATTTATGTAAACAACAGGTATTATTTTTATATAAAATCTTATTTATTATAAAAATTTCATTTTTATCCCAGCCTCAATCATTACAACAGCATTTTTAGGATTTATTTATTTTTAGGATTTATGAATCAGTTCCTTTAACAGGGAATTATTTATTTAAAGGAGAACTCATTTGTTTATTCACATTTCGGACTCAGGCTTTGATGATTTAGGTGACTTTACGATTTACTTTAGCTATTTATTTTTAGGCTTAAGCCTTTATTTATTTTTATTTAGAATTGCGGAGGAGGAGGCCAGTACAGCTTTGATCATTCATTAAACAGTTATTTTAAGATTACATTTATATTATGTTAGTTTATTTACACCGGCACAGATTTTTAAATGATACATAATTATGAAAAGTGAAATTACGAAATGCAAGATTTTGCTTTAAACAAATTTGGCATTTTCTGTAAATAATTTGCTTGAAAATTTATTTTTATTTATTTATTTAATTATTTTTATTTATTTATTAATTTTATGTATTTATTTAGACATGATTTATTAATTTTTAATTTTTATCTATTTTCATGATTATATGTGGTCATTTATATTTGGCAATAGTATAATCTAGACATTTCTGAGCTATATGCATTTTATATTTGTAAAAATCTATACTTCTTTTATTATTTGCTGAATGTTGCATGAGGCCATATATATAGACCTATATCTATATGGATATATAAATATATATATAGACTATATATCTACTAGCCTATATATATATATATATATATATCCATAAATCTATGCAAATTAAAGATTGTGCCATTTTGAAGGATATAAACTGGTGTATATATATATATTATCTATAGATATATATATATGATTGGGAATACATAGTAGTTATATATGATGTATATATTATATATACTATATATGCCAATATATCAATATGATACTATATATAAAAGAAAATTGTTATGCAATTTAAAAGGCTAATTATTGTGATATTTACTGGGTGACCGTTTTCTTACCAAATCGCAGCTGTAAAAGACGAACAGAGTGAATTTAAAATACTATTCATAAAAGACTCATCACTAAACCATATATAATAAATGACAAAACATGAAAGTGCTAAGAAAACTATCATCCCAAAGCGGGGGAAGAAAACGAGTGACTAGAAGAAGAAGCAGAAGGCCCCAAACAAAAAGGTCATGCAGTGATAAAAGTATCGGTAGTTTGATTGTTTAGTTTTGGAACTACTGTCTTATGAAAAATTGAAACAGCAAGCTGTTGGGGAAAAGACACTTTGGCTTTTTGAACTGTTTATACTATTATTTTAACTTGATTGCTTTGCATGTTCCCATGATACATAATTTTAAAGATGACAACTGACACCTTTTCGATAACTCAAAATACTGTGGCGTTCGACTTGTAACTACTGTCGCCGTTTTTATTTTTATTTTGTAAGAAAATAAATAGACCGCATTAGATGTAAAAGGGGGCTAATTTGTTTTTGTATCTAAAATAAAGATTGGTTAATAGGTTTGTTTTGTTTAATTGGCATTTTACAGGTTGGGTAATGTTCTCATAAATAAATTTAACTTAGGTATAAATCACTAGATCATTATAAATATGGACACTTTTAAAGAATGGCACAGTGGTGCATTGAACAGTTTTGAAATTTATTACCACTTTTCAGAAACTTATAAAGATGTTTACAGAAAATGGTTTTGCTGATAGCATTTTCATGAAGTATAGCCTATATATATATATATATATATATATATATATATTTCTTGTTTCCATCAGGCATATTATAATACTGTTGGTGTGTATTATATCTAAGAATTATGTGATTGCTGGAATTAATCAGTCTTAACACACACAGATTTGGAGGGGAGTGCAGCTTGAGCAGGATGGAAACTGGAATATGGTGTTTAAAAGAAGTTAGCCTGCCCAGGTAAATCTAAATATACTCCACTCCAAGCTTCTTTTGTAGCAATGTGACTGGTTCCACAAGAAATAAATGGGTCAATACTGGAAATCACATAAAGATATATATACTTATCTAGTATTTATATACATATATATGAATAAACAAATAAATATATATATATATATATGAAATTGTCAATTAAAAAAACATATAACCCATAGATTGAGTATGTGTATGGCATATAATCTATATTATAGGTATATATAATTACAGTAAATTAAAGCATTTTATATTATAGAAATTTAACTGGTGAAATATGCTCTAAATATGGTAAATATATACTAGATACTAACAAAGTAAATACTGTAGGTATATGTGTAATTTCTAAATATGGCGATATACAGCTACAACCATACAATGTCATACATATGTCAATGGTCAGATAATGAAAGTACACGCCGTAGAGACCAACTCAAAGATATTCAATAAATAAGAGTTTCTGATACAAAACGACTGGCTCAACAAGTAAAAAATCTAGTAAATATAGAATGTACTAAAAAAAAAAATAATTATGACGCACACGAAAAATGGATCATGCAATATATACGCATAGTATAAACATGAATTAAGCATATGGATTTTGCTCAAATATAAAATAAAAAAAAATGAACTTAAAAATATAGATAAACTATACAAGATATATATTGCAATCGTATAATAGTATATATATAGGAATATATACTATATTATTTTACATATATTATCCATATAAACCATTGAAAATATCTATCATTATGGTTGGTATAAATATATAATTTATAGACCTCAGACCTAATATAAGAGCTGATATATATTATATAATTTTAACTCTGAGAAACGCTTTTTCAAAAGAAAAGAATTATCATAACACGTTTTGTTCTTCACCTATCTAAACCTGACTTTCTTACTGGCAAACCACGGCCTCCAACAACGTTTGCTGACATACCAAAATCTTTATGCAACAAAAAAATGAGCACCAAACATGGAAGGGGATAATTCAAGTAAATGTTAGCAAACTTCCCCGATGTGGCCATTACAACATAAGTCTTATGATTTTTTTGTCCGATCATGGGTAAAAGAAGCTATGCGCACTTCTAAATGTAAGACTGATCGCCGATTCTGATCCAGAAAACATACAAATTATAGATTTTATTCCTTAAAATTGTTCAGTGTTTTAATGGTGCTTTATTATTAGAAAATTCTGTCAATAAAGGTACCAGATTTAGCCAACGTGTAATTAAGCATATGTTAGAATTGGTCTTAAAGGAACCCTCCTTATGTACCAAGTGGGATTTTAAATTACATCCGCAGGTCCAACCTTCACTGTTGTGTTCTCAGATTTTGGTATCGTATTATTGCTGGATGTAATGTTCTGATCCAAAAGAGATTTTAAAACCTCATTGATTTTGTCCTTAGAGAAAAAGATAGGGCAAAGTGACCTCCACCCAAGTACTCATTTAGTATTATTCTTAAACTCATTTCAACTGTCTTTATATAGTTATTCCTATTCTTATACAACGCCTGCCTTGTCCGGTAATTAACAATAACTTTTCAGTTCACTAAGTCCACATAGAATCTGAAACAAGTCTTTTTTAAAGAAAGGTATGCCAGTTTGCAGATTAAATTATTGTAAGTTTTAAATCTTTCGTAAAAAGTTGGATCGAAATCTTTCCACATTAACCATAAGTTTGGTGTTTACTATAGAGAAAAGCAGTTCCAGGGCACCAAAAACTGGCAGTAAGAAGGTTTATAACAAGGTAAACAATATTCTAGTCCAAAAGACAATAAAAAAATACTTCATAGAAAACTTCTATCCAGCAAAGATTTTCTGTAAACATCTTTATAAGTTTCTGAGTAATAAATTAATAGCAAAAAATAACAGACCAACTGCACCAAGAATGCCATTCTTTGCTAGTGTCCTATTTATTAATGATCTAGTGATTTATACCTAAGTTAAACGATTTATACGAGAACATTGCCCAATCTTAAAATGCCAATTAAACAAAACAAACCTATTAACTATTGGATCTTTATTTAGATACAAGAACAAATTGAGCCCCCTTTTGACATCTAATGCGGTCTATTTATTTTCTTGTCCAAAATGTAGTTTGGGAAATTATGTCGGGGCCTCCCGGAGGCTTCTTAAAGTCTGCATAGACGGCCACAGTGGGGTGAGTTATCGAACAGGTGTCCAGTTGTCATCTTCAGAATTCGCGAGTATTTGGGAACATGCAAAGAAATGCAAGTTTAATATCGAGTATAAACAGTTCAAAAACCTTACAAGAGTGTCTTTTCCTCAACAGCTTGCTGTTTTCGAATCGCTTTTCATAAAGACAGTAGTTCCAAAACTAAACAATCAAACTACCGCTACCCCTCTACCTGGCATGACCTTTTTATTTGGGGCCTTCTGCTTCCTCTTCTAGTCACTCGTCTTCTTCCCTTTGCTTGGGATGATAATTTTCTTAGCACTTTCATGTTTTGTGGATTTTATTATGGTTTTAGGATGAGTCTTTTTATTATATTTTATACATGTTCGTCTTTTTACAGCTGCGATAATGGGGCTTGACCCCGAAACGTCGCCAATAAAGCTTTGGAAATTGCCGCAAGACGTCTCCCTTGTCTCCTTGTAATGAATATATCGCCCATGAGAAGAAGCGCTGCTTTGACGACAGATCATACCTTTGGTCCAGCATGAATCCGTTCTTGTACCAGGCAACAGAAGGGGCTGGCCGACCGTCCCTTATGACGCACTGTAGCTAAATGATTTTCTATATATTTCATCCTTCCACAAGTCTTGGTCCCTTCCCTTAATTCCCCGGTAATGTACGCTGATGTTCATATGTAGACACTGGCGAAATAACAGATTATATGGTTTTAAGGTAAGGGTTATGACAGTGATTCTGTGCTACACCAGAACATTCTTTAGTTTCGTTGTGTAGGGAATCATTTACTGAATGTATTCAGCATATGTAGAACTGTACAGTAAAAAAAAAAAGAACCATAGTGTGCAAACAGTTACTATAGTTTATTGGTAGAGTTTATATTGGATTGTGTGTAATATTATAATCACAACTATGTTTGACAGTATATCACAGCATTTCTTGAATATAGCATAGACTTTGCTTTATAGTAAAGCTCAAGACAGAGTACCTCTGTAGAATATACTGCAGTCTAGCACTCCATTTTACTGTGCTGTGCAGTAAAGTCCAGGACAAGTTATGATACAATATAATACAGAGTAGCACAGCTGGGTATTGGAGTAAAACTACCGAAGTTTACTGCTTTCAAGAAGAAAAGGATTAATGTTTGTACAGGTTGTATAACTGAGAACACACAACACACCAAATAGCAGTTGAGCCATGCTAAATACAACGCATTCTATTGCTACAGGACCACATAGGATAACACAGTAGTATAATGCAACTTAATGAGAAATCCGTTTTCATCTATATCAATATAACGTACTTTATAAACATATCATGGAATTTACCATTAATTCATGAGAATGTTGTATTTTATTACAGTGGTTTACATAAGGTGTTTTATCATCGACAAGGCAATAATAACCGGTGGAACTATTGAATGAAATCATATGCTACATGCCACAGTTAGTTATACAGGCTAATTCTATCATATCACTGATTCAGGAAGATGTTATTAAGTTAGCAGTTTTATAAGAAACATTTCCAGTTTGGTGCAAGTTGCTGATAATAAATGATATCTACAAAGAACTCGTTAACCATTTTAATATTAAAAAAATCTCCACAGTTTTCCAAATAACGTGTGTGCTCATTTTAGTGTGTGTAAAAGGTGCGCGTGTTTGTGATGTCCTGGAAAACGATTTTTAAAATATTCATACATTAACGTTAACCATGGTGACAGTCACCAGCAATTGTTTCAACTTAGATGCACATTTTTCTCTTTCTTGTCCTTTTCCACAACAGAAACTTATTCATCGATTTTAACTAATGATTCTAAAATGTACGAAAAATGTTTGTTAAAAAGGACAATCATTTACTTTTTAGATAACAAGTACAGTTAATGCATATTGCTAGTAAAAAATGAAAACATAAATCTTATGCATTTTCCTCACAATAAAAGAAAAAAGTCACAGAACATCTTGCTTTGAAACGTTGCAAAGAAGAGAATTAAAATTTTAACAAAGTTGCTTACTTTTGTTCAAATAAAGAACAAATCTGTTCCGGATCATTCCATTTTTCAGTATTTTATGGTTGATTGCAATAATGGGAATCAGACTGTAAAAAAGTTGAGCCGAAACCGGAAGAGTACAGAGTGAAGATGAGACAAGGAGTTCAACGCCGGTAAAAGAGAAGAGTGAGGAGATATATTTCTGGATAATGACAACATTTTAGATATAAGTGGTTCGGCTTGGCAATAAGGCTGTAGGATCACTGTCTTTGGGGTTAAAATTGTCTTCTACTCCGTTTTAAGGATCAATCTTCATCCCGTTTTTTCTTCAGCTCATCCTCTGGTCCTCCTCCTCCTACTCCTCCTTCTCTTTCTCTCTCTTTATATTTGTCCCTCTTTTCTATCTGTCTCTTTCAATTTGCAAGCAAAATAAATATGGAAAAACAAGGGGATAAAAACTTAACTAATCCAAAGCAATTCAATTTCTCTCCGTTGGGAGGGGGCTTTATGAACGAGAAAAACTTTATTTTGTGATTATTTTTTCATTTATGTTACTCCAAAATATTAAAGAGCATTCAATCACTTAGTAACTGTTACAAATTATGAGAAATGAATAAATAATTTTATAAGACTATTCAGTAAATTGTTAATTAGAACAACGTTTGTCAAAAGTCTAATTAAAAGGAAGTTTTCTGGCTATTAAAAAAGAGCTGAGATTGAGTGATTTTCAGTGTGTCTACATATGAACACACATTAACAAAACCACATTTTAAAAGAAAAGTCTGCCAAGTGTCTTAATCAGCATGTACTATGATAATTATTGATTTTGTCAAATTAAAAAACTTGTGTTTTATCAAATGAAATGCATCTAACATGGTAAGAAAATTAACTGCCATAACCAGGCGTTACTGGTGCAGCAGACCAAACAGAAAACATAAACAAAATAAAAAAATAAAAATCTTGTTTCAACGACTCCAAACATGGAACATAAAAAATAAAAATTTTTTTCCACGCGAGGTATTTGACTTGCAAATAAGGTGTTGGGAATTTCAGTAGAAGATAAACAAAATTATTTCACCTGGTTTAGAGTCTTCATTCATTTCTTGAGAGAAACACATTCGAACATGGAGCGTCACAAATGCAGTATCTTATTTCCCTATGATTAAACAGATAATAACTTGTTTCATGCAACAAATAACGTTAAAAAGAATATTGTGCACTGTTCATCTGTCATTCACTAAATCTGAAACCCTACATAGATTCAAAGTACCCGTATTCCCCCATTCATTCATTAATTCACATTTTCTCTTCTTCATTACTCTCATCTCCGTCTTCTCTTCATTTTAGCTAAGTACTGGACAGAATTTATTCATTCAATTACTTCAATTCTAGAAGTTTATTCATTCATCATTGAATACATCTTGCATGCATATCTACAATTCAATCATGCATGTGAAACCTTCTTTTGGCTGCATACATTGGACTAACTGATACAGGTAACGTTTACGGGATTCCAGAGGGTCTTAGAGCCAGTGGGTCCCACATCTCACTGTATCTACATGTCGACCTCCAACGTCAAATGAAGATATTTGGTGCTCAGATCACAGGATCTCCCAAGTCCTTATGGAGTATCGAGGGAACAGTTTAATCCCTCTCAAATCCTGGAAAGGAAAGAATGCTAATGATTTTTGCATTACCAGATATTAGACCCGACGTCAGAGGCTAAAATTGAGATGAAAACATATACATTGTGTAGTCATGCATGTTTTGAATGATGAATTTTATTTATTTATTTTTGAGTCTCCCTTTCTGAATATTGTAAACACACTCACAACAATATATATATATATATATATATATATATATATATATATATATATATATATATATATATATATGTATGTATGTTTCTCCATATATATAATTTTCTTAAATATATATATAGATTTTACTATATATATATATATATGTATATATGTATATATATATAATATATATATGTAATTGTGTAAAATTATATATATTACACAGTATATATACAATATATATATATATATATATATATATATATATATATATATATATATATATATATATATATATATATATATATATATATATATATATATATATATATATATATATATATAATATATATATATATATATATATACAATGATATAATATTATAATGTTTATATATATGACATATACATATATATATATATATATATATATATATATATATATATATATATATATATATATATATATATATATATATATATATATATATATATATATATATATATCTATGTATGTTTATTCATTTATATATATATTTTTCTTATATATATATATAGATTTACTATTAAGTTTTATGTTTTTCGAAATCATTGTATATATATATATATATATATATATAATATATATATATATATATATATATATATATATATATATATATATATATATATATATATATATATATATATATATATATATATATATATATATATATATATATATATATATATATATATATATATATATATATATATGTCTTGATTCTCGTTGGACAACAGGAGATATGTGATGACCTGTCTGTGGCTCTCAGGCAGGTGCATTTGTGCTGACATTGGAATTTGCTCAGTCCGATGCACAGAACTATTTGATCATGGTCCAAACATATGGAAACAGCATGATAGAACATTGAATCGATGGGCTGGAAGTGCCCAGATTCCTGGGGAGGGTATGTGAATGTGTGTGCGATCTCCCATAAGGTATTTATGGGAGGAACCGTTCTCTCACGGGCGAGACTGCCTCGATCTTGAGTGGATCATTTGTGTGTTTAGCCTGGTGTAGTGGTTTGTGAAAATCGCTGCTATGAAGATACATTATTTATGGCCATAGAACGTAAGTAAAACTGCCAGTGACTTTATATCTTTTCCAGACTTTAGAAGGAAAACCCTCAGGTTGGAATCAGTGAAACTGAATGATGTCTACATAATGAATTTGCCCATTTCCACATTTTTAATTCTGTCTTGAATATGTACATTCATTCCAGGTTTTTAATATAATGGAATGTTTCTTCCAACAGGAATCAAACATCATCCTGAAGAACAAATATTTAGGAAGTGGTGTTTTTACTCTTACATACAATGTGACTTTTATTGTGGTCTTTACATCCTTATTACTTTGCTTGATGACCAGGGTGTTATTCACTAGTATTTCTTGGCATAAAATAATGACTATGTTGTTTGTGAAACAATGTTTTCTCTAGTTATGTTTTCCATTGATAGAGGGTGTGAATCACACCATTTCATGACCGTAGCTTTTGCTGAATCACTTTCGTTAAATTTATCAATAAAGTCTAATTTTGTATATAATTGTCTCATTTCAGTAGGCCTTTGTGTAAAGATAGGTTTAGTGAGAGTCCTTTGACGAAGGAGAAGGGATCTGCTGAACCAAGGAAGAGCCATGGCTACCAGAGACATCTCAAGAAAAGTGGGATGCTGATTCTGTTCTAAAAACAGATACATCAATAAAAGATGGCCCTTCCAAACCCGGGCCATTAACAGTGGTTGGCAGCAGTGTTAGACATAGATAGATAAATAGATAGTTAGGAATATGCTTCCGAAGAGACATATCTTTTTAAATTCTAGCATTGGCATCTCAGAATAGGATTTTCTTGGGGTCAGTGGTTCAGGGTAGAGAATCTGTTGTGAGTCAATCTTTTTCGTGGGTGCAAAGTCTCTGTGTATGTTTAATTATGCGTCAGGGGGCACCAAGGTTGTTAATATGTTATATTGGGATTTATGAGCATTAGTTCATATTGGGGTGTGTTTAGGGATATATTATGGGTATAGTGTAAAGTAACCGCGGTATCTTGACCGCTTGTGTGTATTAAAACACGTGAAGATACGCGCGAGAGTGTGTTCTTCTTTTTCTCCCTCGCTCTTTCTGTCTGTGGTGAGAGGATTCTCGTTCGCCGTTAAGCGGAGGCATGCGTAAGTGTTATAATTTTGTTTATTAATGTTATTTTAATGTTAAATTGACTTTTCATTACACTCCAACTAATTTTTTTAGGGGGTGGCTGTAGTGGTGGCATTGCCTGAGTGACGTGTTAGTGACGTCATTAGTTTGGGCAGAGCATCTTGCCTTCTCTGCCATGACTGTATGCAGCGCACTTGCATTGTGGGTGTCTTATATGTTTTGTTTGTTTTTTATATAGCAATCGGCAGTTCCCATCGGCGTTTAGGGTTTAATAAAAGGGAATAATTTATTGTTGTATTATTTCTTTGACTTTGATAATTGGGTAGGAATTTATTTGACATTTGTTGAATTACTGTTTGCAAACATTTCTTAAGCAAGTGTGTATACATTTCTTTGTTTTTTTTAACTGTTTTTTTTATTTTTATAATTACACACGTACGTGTGTTATTTTGGGTGCATACGTGTGTGTATGTAAAGTGGGTGTGGTTGCTAGGAGCTTATTCAGCAATTCTTGCCTGAGACAGACGAGTTCGTCTCTCTTGGGTCTTGCATTAGCATTTTTCCTGTGGCTTCAGCAGGCCTTGGATGGGGTGTGATAGGGAGAGTGAGTTGTTGCACTGGGGAGAGGGGATGGGACTCTCTTCTCTCTCTCTCTCTCTCTCTCTCTCTCTCTCTCTCTCTCGCTTCTGTCTGCTTGAGCTCCACTTTCTATACGTGAGAGTGGATTCCCAGTCTCTTTACTTGGGGAGACTGACTTTTTTTTGTTTGTCGTTTTTTGGCCTTGAAGAGGTGAACTTGGCCAACTTTGGCCAATCAACTGTGCGCTCAGCTAGAATTTTTTTTCGCACAGGACTTTGGATTTAAATGTGGGGGTTAGTAAATTTTCAATTTAATTTTGGGGTTTAGTTTAATGATGGGTTTAGTTAATAGTGAATTTAATTTTGGATTTAATTAATTGTGGATTTGATTGCGGGTTTAATTAATGTTGGATCTAATGGTGGGTTTAATTAACTTTGGATTTAATGGTGGGTTGCATTAGTACTTTCTTTTGAGTTTTGGGGATTAATTGTTAGAGTAAAGGGAATTAACATTCTAGGTTTCATGTTGTATGGAAATTCCTTCAGGGGAAATTGTCTTTTCGTGTGTTTTCTGTAAAGGGTGTCCTTTCACAGGACTTGGGAATTTTTTGCATTTGTGATCAGCCAAGAATAACTTAACTGATTTCTTTACGAAGAAAAAAGGTGCAAAAATGAGGAGAGGAAATAGTGATCAGAGATTCCTTAGGTCTGCACATGGTTGTTTAGGACGCGGAAATTCAGTCCGCGGTCCTAAGAATTTTGTTGAAATTCGGAATAGCCAAAGGTCGTTGGTTGGTTTGAGTTCTCGGATCCCACGGGTTCGTTGCTTTAACTGTAATATGCAGGGACACATTAAGAGATTTTGCCTTGTTAAATATTGTGGCTGTTGTAAGAGTTATGGTCATCCTTGGCGGTCTTGCCCGTCTCGGAGACAATATAATAGTAGGCCTGCATTTCAGAATTTTGGTAGCTCAGATAAGAAAATTCCTCATGGATTTTTCGAGGGGATCTTGTGATCGGCAGACATTGTCTAAAGACCGATCAGTTGTAAACGAAAACTGGATAGGTGTTTCTTGGGTTATAGGACTTCTGGGAAAACCCTCAGGGTCGAAGCCCGTCGTAATTGGGTCTGTACATGGGATAAATGTGCTTTATGATACAGATGTTCATCTGCAAATAGATTGTTCAGATTTTCCTGGAGACCTACTAAAGGGTGTAGATTTATCTCAAATAGTAGATTTTGACAGAGCCATTTATCCTAAACAATCTTTGATGCCATTTTTAGTTATACAAGGGGAATACTTTGTTACTGGGTCATCCGGCAAGTCAGAGATGAAAAATACCAGTTCATATGGGGGTATGCGGTGTAACTGTGGGAGTACCTGGGGTGTTTGTGCAGTATGAGGGGACAGATGTGGGTGTAGTGGATGACGATGGATCGGGTGTCCATGAGGATTCGGGTGTAAATGAGGAACATGTGTCGGGGAATGAGAGGTGTTATAAGGGGGTTTTGACGGATGATGTGGTGCTTAGTCCTGGTGCGGTTGCTATGGTGAAAGTTCGAGTGAAAGGAGTGCATAAGTCCAGACAGATGTGTGTAGATGAAGGTAGCGAGAAGCTGAAGGGGATACTGTGTACAGGTTCTATAAATAATGAGTCAAGTTCAGGGGACACTTGGGTGGAATTGCTAAACTGCAATGATTCAGTTCGCAATTACCAGAAGGGTGCTTATGCAATCAACTTTGTTGACTGGGTCGATGAAGATAATTCAGTAGCTATTGTCAGGGATTTTTGTTCTTTTTCAAAAGCAGATTTACAGGCTAGAAGGCAAGTTTTTGGGGATCAGTTAACCAATGCTGATTATAAAGAATATGCTGGCGGTGTAGAAGATGTTCTGGCCGAGTTTGCGGACATAGTCACACTCAAAGGGGATAAGTTAGGATTAACAAGTGTGTTAGAACACAAGGTTCAGTTTGAGGACAAAACTATGCCTATTTGTGTTCCTTCATATAGGATTCCTTTTAAGATTAGGGAACAGGTAGAACAAGAGGTTAATAAGTGGGAGGAAGTAGGCATCGTTAGGCCCAGTTCGTCGACTTTTAATTTCCCGTTTTTGGCAGTACCTAAGAAGGATGGTTCAGTCTGAGTTTGCGTAGACTTTAGGAAGCTGAACGAGAACACCATTCCTGATCGCTACCTTGTGGCGTGTTTGCCAGATTTATTTATAGAGATTGGGGGGAAGAATATTTATTCTTCAATTGATCTGATGCAAGAGTATTTGCAGGTACCGCTTAGTGAGGAGAGTCAAAAGTACACGGCTTTCTCTTTGCTGAAGGGGCATTATGAGTTCACACAAATGCTGTTTGGTTTTGCAGGCAGTCGATGACATTTACTAGGTTAATGAATACAGTTTTGCATGGTTTGTTAGGGAAAAAAGTTTTTATTTACATGGATGACATCCTAGTTGCCACTGATTCAGTATAGGAACATTTAGAAGTTCTTAGGGAAGTCTTTAGGAGGCTTAGATTAGCGGGTTTGAAGATAAAGTTAGCTAAGTGTAATTTTCTCAAGAGGCAGATAGTATATTTAGGTCATGTTATTTCTAAAGAGGGTGTTAGAGGGAATGATGATAAAGTTAGGGCAATTGTACATTTTGCCACTCCCAAGAAGCAGACTTGGTCTTTTTTTAGGGATGGCTGGATTTTTCCGTAGATTTGTGAAGGGTTTTTCTGTTTTGGCATCTCCCTTGACAGATGTTCGGAGGGATGATGTGCAGTTTGTATGGGGAGATGGACAGCAAATAGCTTTCCAGAAGATTAAAGATACTTTAGTAAATCCCCCAGTGTTGAAGTTTCCTGATTTGAAACATCCTTTCACGTTGGTAACAGAAGCTAGTTATGATGGTATAGGGGCATGCCTTATGCAGAAGTTCAATGGAAGACTCTATCCGATTGCATTTTACAGTAGGAAGTTTAAGACACAAGGAAGTAATGAACAGTTATGGTCGGTAGTAGACAAAGAGGCCTTTACTGTGGTGTCTAGTCTGATACACTTTAAAATGTTACTCATGGGCAATCAGGTAGCGGTTCTGATCGATCATAAGCCATTGTTGGATCTTTTTATTAAGCCGAATATTTCCCCAAAAAAGAGCTCAGTGGTACTTGACAATCAGGGATTTTGATGCTAAGCTTAAGCATATATAGGGTAGACGGAATGTCGTAGCAGATGCCCTTAGTAGAAGTTTTGTTGATGAAGAGGGTACTCATGTGTGTTATGTATCCAGGGATAGCATAAACTGGGATATTAGTTTAGTAGAAGCTAAGCAAGATGAAGATGAAATTCTGGGAGACGCGAAAGCGTTTCTTAGAGGGGAATTAGTTAGGAAGGGTTATAATCTGCCTTTTGCTGGGCTTGAATTAGAGGGTAATTTGTTAGTTAGGAAGACTAGATACAGACTAAGGAACAGTGAGGATAAGAGTGAAATGACGCAAATAGTTGTTCCTAGGAGTTTAGTACCTATGGTGTTAGATATTGTTCACTGTAAGTCTGGCATTCCACATTTGGGGATGGGGAAGGCGTGTCAAAATGTACGGGGACAATTCTTTTGGAAGAATATGCTTGGTTCGGTAGAAGATTTTGTGAGAAGTTGTTCAGTTTGTAATTCATGTAAGCCAAGGGTTGTTTCTTGTAAATTGGGTTAATTCCCGATTCCTACCAGACCCACAGCAAGAGTCCACATGGACCTGTGAAGCAATTTCTGTGAATCTAATTATGGTCATAGGCACCTGTTTGTGATTGTTGGTAAGTTAACTAGGTTCATAGAGATTTTTCCGTTGAAGCATAAAACAGTGGAAGAGATGGCAGTTGCATTCTTTAATGGGTATATTTGCCGGTATGGGGTCCCGGAGGTTCTCATTACAGATAATAGGAAGGAGTTTGTCAATAGAACGTTAAAGTGTCTTGCGGATGTGATGGGCATTCGGCAGGTCACGATTATTCCAAATAGACCAAAGGCAAAAGGGCTGTGTGATCGGGCAAATAGAAAGGTCATTGAATCTCTTCAGATGACCGTGGGGGATATGATCCAAACTGGGATCGATATATTCCACAGGTGCAACATAGTATAATACTATGGTAAGCGATACCATTGGAGGCGTTGTTTGGTTACCCAGCGCAGGGTGCGTTCGATTTGTTGCATATTCCATCGGGTGATGATACAATCAAATCACTTGTTTGCATGGCGAAAGAGAGATATACACAGCTTGCTAAGAGTCTTGAAGTGAAAACGTGAGACATGGTATATAGGAGCAATGCAAAGCCAGATAGAGTTAAATTTGCTGTTGGTGATAGGGTTTTTGTAAAAATAAATGTCAGGAATCAGTTGAACTATAAGCTAGGTCCTAAATTTGAAGGTCCATTCCATGTTGTTGAATCAAAGAAGGGGAATAGGTTTGTTGTTCTAGATGAGAGCACGGGTGTGTCTCGGTTGACACATATATCTAAAATTAAAAAGATAGGGTAATGCAAAATACTGTAGAGTTTCATAGATATATGAATTTGTTTTTGTTTGTTTTCTTATGGATCACATCTGCGGTTAGGGACTTCATTGTTCGCATTTGGCGTTAGTAATCTGTTGTTTTGAGTTAATGGTTGCATTCACATGACTTTGTGAGTCGTGGCATGGGCTAATTTCGTACTGAGGTTAGGCCCGTGTGTTATTATGTAAGAATATTATGATGTATAGTTGTCGTCTGACGCAATAGCTTTGGATAAAGAGTTACAGAATAAAGTTTTGTTACTTAGGATTTTTTTTGGGGGGTGGGGGGTAATTAGTATATCGGATGGAATTTGTCTGATCTGTTAAAGGTTTGGGTAAATCATTTAGGGTTTAGAATTGCCTTTAATGAATTCAGTATATTGGTAGGTTTCTCAGGGAATTTTTATGGATAGTATCTTTGAGTTAGTGTACCTGATAGAGGGTTGATTGTGGAAATTCCAGTTAGCAACTTGGAGTCGTTTCACAGTTTTATCATATGACCTTTGCCCTGGTGGGTTTAATATTTTAGTAATAGTATCGCATAGTGAGTAGACTAGGTACCCTTTTGGGTTGACTGTAGATATGACCGACTTACGTAAGACACCACTTCCTCTCAGCAAAGCTGTACTGAATGTCTTCAATGAGCCTCAACTTATACAAGTTAGATATGGGGGCCGTCTATGGTACGCCTGCAGGTTTTTACGCCTGCACTTTCATGAGAAGATCCTGGGTTTTGGAGAGATGTCAGGCAGGACGGCTACAAATCGCCTTCATTGCTGGGAGATATCTGTTTGGTGAAAAGGAATTCAGGACGCAAAGGAAACCATGGGTTTGCGCAGTCGCAGGCCATTCAGCATAGTTGGATCACCAGGAATTCAAGATGGGAAGAGAAGCATGGGCTTGTACAATTGCAAGCCATCCAGAAATGAACTGTTGTTGGAATAACATCTGTGTTACGAGACATATAATTTTTGTATCTAGTGCATGAGTTTTGCTATGATTTTGGAGTTAGCCCTTACTGAACATTTGATTGGACAGTTAGCGTATCTGGGTGAGGACGTACAGAAGTAGGTGGTCCGAGCTCCTTTGAAGTCTTGATTCTCGTTGGACAACAGGAGAACTATGTGATGACCTATCAGTGGCTCTCGCAGCAGGTGCATTTGTGCTGACATTGGAATTTGCTCAGTCGGATGCAGAGAACTATTTTCTCATGGTCTGAACACATGGAAACAGCATGATAGAACATTGAACCGATGCGCCGCAAGTGCCCAGGTTCCGGTGGGGATATGCGTGTGTGTGTGCGGCCTCCCAAGGTATATTATCTGGGGGATAGACGCTTGCAAGGGAATTCCGTTAAGAGTGCTGGGTCTAGTTGGTTAGTGGTTGTGTGATAAGATCGCCACTATAAAGATTTATGGCCATAGAAGTAAGTAAAACTGCACAGTGACATTTATATCTTTTCCAGACTTTAGAAGGAAAACCCCCGGTTTGGAAGCAGTGAAACGAACGATGTCTACATGTGAATTTGCCCGTTTGTGCATTTCTTTTATTTCTGTGTTGAATATGTACATTCATTCCAGGTTTTAATATAATGAAATGTTTCTTCCAACAGGAATCGAACATCGTCCTGGGAGGACGAATATTTGGAAGTGGTGTTTTTATTCTTACATACAATGTGACTTTTATTGTGGTCTTTACATCCTTATTACTTTGCTTGATGACCAGGGTGTTATTCACTAGTATTGCTTGGCAGAGAATAATGACTATGTGAAAGAGTATCTCCTGTAGTTATGTTTTCCATTGATAGGGGGTGTGGATCACACCATTTCATGACCATAGCTTCTGCTGAATCACTTTCTTTAAATTTGTCAATAAAGTCTAGTTTTGTATACCAGTTTCTCATTTCAGTAGGCCTTTGTGTAAAGATAGGTTTAGTGAGAGTCCTTTGACAAAGGAGAAGGGATCTGCTGACCCAAGGAAGAGCCATGGCTACCAGAGACATCTCAAGAAAAGCGGGATGCTTGATTCTGTTCTTAAAACAGATACATCAATAAAAGATGGCCCTTCCGAACCCGGGCCATTAACACACACACACACACACACACACACACACACACACACACATATATATATATATATATATATATATATATATATATATATATATATATATATATATATATATATATATATTATATCTCAGAATAGATTTTGGTGGTGTGAAAGGGAATGTGACTGTTAGTGTCCCTCAGTCCTGATTCTCGTCCGTCGCTGGTTCGACCTCATGGACTTATTATCAACTGTGTATTAAATAATTATTTCCGGGTAGAGCGAATTGGTATTAAAGGACGTTTGTGTGTTTGATTGTGTGTGTGTGTGTGTGTATATAAAGACAAAATCCACGAAGTAAAGAGAAACAAGTAGAGTGCTGCAAGGCCTTTCGACTTATTGTCCTTTATTTAACAGGCTGAAAAATATAAAAATAAGTTTAAAAGTAAAGTTCATATAAATGACAGATGGGGATTACAAAGGAAAATATATGTACCTGGAATCCAACACAATTGAAGAATTAGTAAAAACTGCCAAAACAGGGTTAAATATTTAAGAGGTTTTTACAAAGGATTATGCTCAACTGTTCAGAAGCAGGGACAGAATAATTAAAAGATTATACAAGGAGATGACTGACCACCAAAAAATTTTATAAACACACATCTCAATCATTATTTTCTATGGGTAAACATTGAGAAGTTTTGCAAGATGGATATTTAAAAAAAAATATATATTAAAGATATTACATATAAAATATATAGAAGGCAACTAATTTGTTTTTATGAGCTTTGTGCACCGTCAGTCCGCAGTATTTGGACCAAGAAATCGAATACATAAGAAAAATAGGGACAGATTTATGTTATCCTTTACATATACTAGACATTTGTTATAATAAAGCCCACAAAAAGTTTTATAGTGAAAGTAACATGGAGAAAGAAACCCCAAGAATATTCTTGGCTTGCCTTATTTTATTGATTTTTAAAACACAATCATTTTTAAAACCTTTTAATGTCAACCTTGTTTTTTCCGTATAATAACACACTAAAAGGAATGTTAATAAAAAATAACCCTAAAGAAAACAACAACATAATATATAAAATTCCATGTTTGCATTGCCCCTCTTTTCGTATTGGCCAATCCAGCAAGGATGAGCATTATGTCAAAACTGGGCAGACATCCAGTGCTATATTCATTCATTTAAGTGAAAATTCTCACAAGATAAATTGGACTGAAAGTTCAGTGATTGCCCTATCGAAAGATTTTTCTTCACAAAATCTTTTAGAATCCGCTATTATCTAGCTTACTTCCAGCTGTAATGTTAACCTTAGCCCTAGCATGTATTATTTGGACCTCTGTATTATGAAAATGTTCAAGAACAACCTAAAGATAAAATCACGGGCTTATTTACAAATTAGTTATCTTATATATATTTTCTATGTATTTGTATGTTTAATATAATTTTTTTAAATGTTCATCATGCAAAAATTTTTATTGTTTACCAAAAAAAAAAGAATTATTGAGCTGTATATTTATAACATTTTTTGGTGGTCAGTCACCTCCTTGTATATCTTTAAATTGTCTTGAGCCTGCTTCTGAACAGTTGAGCCTAATCCTTTGTAAAACCTCTTAAATATTAAACCCTGGTTTGGCAGTTTTACTAATTCTTCAGTTGTGTTGGATTCCAGGTACATATTTTTTCCTTTGTAATCCCCATTCGTCATTTATATGAGCTTTATTTGTAAACTCACTTTTATATTTCTTCGGCCTTCTAAGTAAAGGACTACAGTATAAGGTGAAAAACCTTGCAGCACCCATTGTTTCTCTTTCCTCTGTGGAGTTTGTCTTTATTTATATATTCATGACGTTCCATATTTTCAGACTTGATCCAGTTACACACACAAACACACACACACACACACACACACACACACACACACACACACACATATATATATATATATATATATATATATATATATATATATATATATATATATATATATATATATATATATATATATATATATATATATATATATATATATATATACATATATACATATATATATATTATTTATTTATCTTTTCAATGACTGTTGTTTAATTTTCGCTTTATAAAGTGTGATGTTTATACTTTTACACCAATCAGAAGGACCAGTTTGGTCGTCTGTTTTAATTACCAATCTTGTTAGGTTTTGAGGTGTTGGCGACTTAGCTTGTTTGTAGTAAGAATTGACTTGTAAGATTGTTTTGCTATTTCTTATTCTAACTGCTTTTCTGCTTTTAAGTGATTTTCTTCTTTTGCTTATGGAAAGTTTTCTTATATATAAAAATTCTCCTACTTTTGTTCATTTTACACTAGAAAATATGAAAATATTTAGTTTTATTTTCTCCTCCTTAGGGCAAAAGTACTTGATATATATATTAGTTTTATATTTTCTCCTATAATATATATATATATATATATATATATATATATATGTATGTGTAAAATGTGTGTATATATATATATATATATATATATATATATATATATATATATATATATATATATATATATATATATATATATATATATATATATATATATATATATATATATATATATATATATGTATATATATTTATATATATATATATATATATATATATATATATATATATATATATATATATATATATATATATATATATATATATATATATATATATATATATATATATATATATATATATATATTAATAAAGGCAAATGTCACAAAGGGAAAGGTGATACAACGGAGTGGTTGCTGGGCCTTTTGACTCACAGTTCTTTACTTAGCAGACTGATGAGAGATATAAAAGTAAGGTTACAATAAAGCTAGTATAATTGACAGATGACTTACAGATACCCCTGAGGATGGGGATTGTAAAGGAGCAGATGCACCTGGAATCCAACATAGTTGAAGAATTAGTAGACCTACCAAAACAAAGATAAGTATTTGAGATGTTTTGCAAAAGATTAGGCACAACTGGATCGGAAGCAGGAAGGAGTCAATTAAAGGCTTGTACATGGGAAGAGACTCCCCATCAAAAATGACCTTGGAATGAATAAGCTGATTACATATATGTTTATAAAAGTACGAAACTTGATATGTTCTGCTTTTGGTAAAAAATAATTTTTTTTGCAAAATTAACATTTAAAAAACATTAAACATAAGAATGCATGGGAAATATATATAAGGTAACTAATTAGTAATTGATGGGTGATTTTATCTGTAAGGTCATTCATGAACATTTTACTAATGCAATGGTCTAAATAATACATGCCAGGGTAAAACTAAAATTACAGCTGAAAGTAAACTGTATAATAGCAGATTCTAAAAGATTTCTTGAAGAGAAATCTTTCGATCTGGCAAACTGGACTATTAGTCCAATTTATCCTGTGAGAGATTTCACTTAAATGAATGAATATTGCATTGAATGTTTGCCCAGTTTTGACAGAATACTTATGTATTATTTGGACCCTTGCATTAGTAAAAAGTTCAAGAAAGACCTTAAAGATAAAATCACTGACTTAATTACTAATTAGTTACTTTATATATATTTTCTATGTATTTGAATATTTAATTTTTTTTAAATGTTCATTTTGCAAAAATTATTATTGTTTACCAAAAGGAGAATATATTAAGTTGCTGTACTTTTATAAATATATGTAATCAGCTTTTGCATTCCAAGGTCATTTTTGGTGGTCAGTCTCTTCCCCTGTATAATCCTTTAATTGACTCCTCCCTACTTCTGATCTAGTTGTACCTAATCTTTTATAAAACCTCTCAAATATTTACTTTTGTTTTGGTAGGTCCACTAAATCTTCAATTGTGTTGGATTCCAGGTGCATCTGTTCCTCTATAATCCCCATCCTAAGGGATATCTGTATGTCATCTGTCAATTATACAAGATTTATTGTAACCTTGCTTTTATATTTCTCATCAGTCTGCTATTGTCGAACCCAGCAACTTGCATTGTCTCACTTTTCTCTTTTGTATCATTTGCCATATATATATATATATATATATATATATATATATATATATATATATATATAATATATATATATATATATATATATATAACTATATACTATATGTTATATATATATATATATATATATATATTATATATATATATATATATCTATATATATATATATATATATATATATATATATATATATATATATATATATATATATATATATATATATATATATATATATATATATATATATATATATATATATATATATATATATATATATATATATATATATATATATATATATATATATATATATATATATATATATATATATATATATATATATATATATATATATATATATATATATATATATATATATATATATATATATATATATATATATATATATGACTGATTTTTCACGTGTACAGAAAGATAATAATATGAAACTATGTATGAAAAGTGACTTCATCCAGTAAGAAATATGTAGTTTATGGTAAGTCTGAAATTTATACATGTGTACATCGTACTCTATTACTTTTCGATATCAATTTGCATAAAAAAAGACTTACACATGCTAGTTCCGTGATTGAGTCGGTTTTTAATTATAACCAGGTATTATTAGTTGGCTGTCAAGGATGTTAAATATCATATTCTCTTCGAGCAAATACCCTTTTAATTCAATTCACTTCAGTATCATTCGTCAAATTTTACTTTATAGAATTCATTTTCATATTGGAGTAAGGTTCATTTTTTAAGCATAAATTAGTTTATCCTTTACAGACGCTTCAGAATTAATGTCTGAAACAGCTTTCATAAAATGTCTTCAAGATTGGCATTTTCGTATGGGAAATTGGTCTTCTAGGAACTTCCGAAAATTTACGAAATTGAAATGAATTTATAGGGAATCAAAACACTGAAATTTTTGCTTTGGTGTTTTTCACAAATGTTCATAGTAGAAAAAATAAATAATGGAATGAAGGCGTTGAAGATACTCTGTCATTGACGTCTTTCTGGTAAATGCTTCCTGTCATCACCGATCTTGATGCCTTTTCAGGAATTTTTGGTTATAAGTCCTTTCTGAGGAGCAGTGGCTTTCAATGCTCAATCACTCTTGAAACCGCAATAATAAAAGATAAAAAAAAAAAACTCAATACCTTATTCATACTAGGCCTAAGAGAAACGTTTTTCCAACACCTTAAACTATTTCTTTCCCCATAATTTTTATATTGTTGCTTAAGGTGTCTCCACACCGAAGGTAAACATGTCATAAACACACGTCGCCAACTCAGCGCAAACACATACCTCTAACTGGTTAAATACAAGTCAATAATTTATTTGTAGTCCTAACCAGTGCCTCATATTATCATCTAACATTTTCCAAAAAAAATCTTCCATTTACGGTCGTCGACTTGTCTTCTGCTTGTTTGTGACATATATGCGATAAGTTGGCGATGTGTGTTAGTGACATGTTGGTGACATGTACAATTGTGTGAACTCATCCAAACTAACCCAGGGTAAGTTCTTGTGATCATAAGTCCCTTACTCCTGGGAATGGACTCACCGAGGGCGAAGCCGTCCTTCGTCCACTGGGCCTTTCCCTGCTGGTTCTTGACGACGCACCTGAGGACGACGTCGTCCCCAAGGTTCACCTCCACGCTCTCGGGAACCACCACGAAGTGCTGCTGCTCTTGGTCGGCCGGCTCTGATGATTAGGGGGATGGGTTGGGTGGGGGCAGTGATGGAGGATGCAGAGAGGCAGTTTGTTTAGTGGCTTGATTTACAATTTTTTTCTTAGAATTTTAAGTGTCCTGGCTGTATAACATAAAATAGATTCAAGTTGCATGTTTGCATGTTTTAAATACTGACGTAATTAAATAATAATTAGGAAAAGTGATATGTGTACAAAGTTCTATGTTAATTAGAAAATCATTGTTTTTGTTTTACCAGTCCAAATACAGTTGAAACCCTTGACTTAGTCAGAATAAAGATAAAAACACTATCGGCTTTTAACAACAAAAATATTCATAAATAAAAACAATTTTGCTCAAACAATAAAATCGTAAGTTTTGCTCTAAAATCTTCCCTTGAGAGAACTTTTCCTGCTATTGCAGACGATTCGATGGCGCCTACTTGCTTTGCTTCTTGTGCAACTGGCAAGTTTATCATCTGCCTCTCCATTATTCCCCTGAACGTTACAGAATTGTCTGACGGGTCTGTTTGTTTGTTAGTTAGTTTGACTTCCAAGAATTTTGTTTTCCGGAGTTTGTTCGCTGGCTTCGTTCAGAAAAATTTTCCTCCCAGGCTTCATAAGACGTCTCCGGGTAAGAGAGGGTTTTGTAACTCAGACAAACATTGGAAAGTTTCGCTCGTTTAAATAAAATGGAAAAACTCAAGGTATGTTTGTGCAATTGATATTTCTGATGAGGAGTTGGCCTTCAGGACTCTCTCTCTCTCTCTCTCTCTCTCTCTCTCTCTCTCTCTTCTCTCTCACACACCCACACAAACACATGCACAGGCATATCTCTTCCTCCCTCGAGACAAGGCTCGAAATTTATGCAGTATATTTGCGGAGCTAAAGTTCCTCGTGGAATAATTATCCATCCGTCTCTCTCTCTCTCTCTCTCTCTCTCTCTCTCTCTCTCTCTCTCTCTCTCTCTCACTGAGTGAGCCAGTCCATGGCGCAATTCTGAATTCCTTTCTTCATCTCCCATTCTGAGAAATGGGAGTGCGGAATTCGTCTGTATTTTTCGTTACCGTGAACTCCTGTTCCGCTGGGGCGGTGTTCATGTCCTGTGTCCATTTCCGAGAAGAGGAAGAAGGCAGAGGAGACTGAAAGTTTTAGTCGGTCGATCTTTAGTTATTTTATTCTACTCTCGAAAATTATTTGAGGCCGTTTCTATGACGAGTTTCCATAATTATTGCTTTGAGTCTTTTCTTGGTATTTCTTATTTTATTTGTGAAGATTTCTATTTATGCACTGAAAAAATTCAGAAATTTGAACCTTATTTGTCTACGAACTTTATTTTGTCTAAAGTATTCAGCTTGACGCCTATGAATTAGATTATACATATGCGAAGCAATTCAGGGTGGGTGATGAATACAAAATGACTTATCTTCCGGAGATAAGATTTCTGACTATAATTTACTTATATCAAAAGTAGCATCTATAATTTTGTTATATACAAAAATAGAGTAAAATCATCTCTGTTGCATTATATAGTTTGTTTTTTATTTCAGAAAAAAAAATACAATTCATAACGGATAGTTTTCATATGTAAAATTTAGTTATGACACTTACGGGTCAAACGTCTTTAACTTTTTCCTTTATCGTGATTACTGTCCCAGCCACAACAACAGAAGGAACAGAATAGTACTCTTATATTCATATCTTGCTTTTCCTTTATCGTGATTGCTGTCCCAGACACAACAGATGGAACAGAATAGCACTATTTATATTTATATCTTGCTTTTCTTTTATCTTTATTACTATCCCAGCAACAACAACAGAAGGAACTGAATAACACAATTCATATTCATATCTCGCTTTTCCATTTTTATGATTACTGTCCCAGCAACAACAACAGATGGAACAGAATAACATTGTTCATATTCATATCTTCCTTTTCTTTTTTCGTGATTACAGTCCCAGCCACAACAACAGCTGGAACATAATAACAATCTTTATATTTATATCTTGCGTTCCCTTTATCCTGATTACTGTCCCAGCCACAACGTAAGATGGAACAGAATAGCACTCTTCATACTCATATCTTGCTTTTCCGTTATCGTGATTACTGCCCCAGGCACAACGGCAGAAGGAACAAAATAACACTCTTCATATTCATATCTTGCTCTTCCTTTATCGTGATTGCTATCTAGCCACAACAAGAGATAAAACAGGATAACCCTTCCTACGCATATCATGCTTTTCCTTTATTGTATTTGCTATCCAGCCACAAAAAGAGATAGAACAGAATAACCCTTCATATTCATTTCTTGATTTCCCTTTATCGTGATTACTGTCCGAGCCACAACAACATATGATACATAATAACATTCTTAATATTCATATCTTGCTTTTTCTTTTGCCTGATCACTGTTCCAACCACAACAACTGATGGAACAGAATAAACAGAATAACATTCTTCATATTCATATCTTGATCTTCAATTATCGTCATTACGTTCCCAGCCACGACAAAAAATGGAATAGAATTCATATCTTGCCTTTCCTTTATCGTGATTACTATCCAGCCAAAAAAGAGAGATAGAAGAGAACAACACTCTTCATATCCAAAACTTGGTTTTCCTTTATACTGATTACTGGCCCAGCCACCACCACAGATGGGACAGAATTATACACTCTTTACATTCATTTCTTGGTTTTCCTTTATCGTGATTGCTGTCCCAGCCACAACAACATATAGAACAGAATAGCATTCTTCATATTGATATCTTGCTTTTTTTTCATCGTGATTGCTGTCCCAGCCACAATAACATATGGAAAAGAATACCACTCTTCATATTCATACCTTGTGTTCCCTTTATCCTGATTACTGTCCCAACCACAGCATATGGAGCAGAATAGCACTACTCATTCTATATATATATATATATATATATATATATATATATATATATATATATATATATATATATATATATATATATATATATATATATATATATATATATATATATATATATATATATATATATATATATATATATATATATATATATATATATATATATATATATATATATATATATATATATATATATATATATATATATATATACTATATATATATATATATATATATATATATATATATATATATATATATATATATATATATATATATATATATATATACTTATTTATATATATTCACTATATATATATATATATATATATATATATATATATATATATATATATATATATATGGCATATATATATATATACACACACACACACACACACACATATATATATATATATATATATATATATACATATATATATATTATATATATATATATATATATATATATATATATATATATATATATATTATATATATATATATATATATAATATATATATAAGTATATATATATATATATATATATATATATATATATATATATTTATATATATATATACAGCTATATATATAACCCTATATATATATATATATATATATATATATATAATATGAGCATAAGAAGGCCATAAAACACTATTTAAACGTTGAAACCATATATTTTCCTACACATCAGAGCTTCTGTGCCCCTGTTCACTGGTAGAATATGGAGGTGGGCGGTTACAATGGTATATATACAAAAACATAAAGGTGTGGCCCTAGGCCTCCGATGTTATGGAGGTGGCGTTTCTTAAGGAGGAGAATGGCCATATTCAATAGTGGTTTTTTTGGGCCTCATTAGCTCCCGTTTGGCGATGGATCTGGCGGTCGCTGTAATCCTCAGGTCATCTTCTTCATGAGGGTTTTGAGGATTAAGGACCACCAGATGTCATCCGATTTCCAATGTCCTCCTGACAGGTTCATATTGTTGGTTTGATTGATGATAGCAGATTCCAGCACCCATCTTTTGTACGGACAGCTACTTTTGAAAACCAACTCCGCCCCACTCCAGTTAATGGCATGCCCTACCATTTGATATGTGTAAAATTCCCAACTCTCCTTGCAACGTTTAAATACTGATCTTTTGTGCTCTGTTATTCTTATTACAGAGCGATCTACCTGTCTCGACATTCATGTCCTGACATCATGGAACATCACAGTTTACGCCAGATTTTCAGCTTCAACCCAGCTGTCAAGCACATCTTTAGACGGTACGAACGGCTAGTACATGGGTTACACAAGAGGAAGAATCAGAGAAATTTTCTACAAGAATGCCTACAGGAACAAGTTCCTCCCAAAATGTACGGTTTCACGCGTTGGACATCGGCGTCAGACCCATTTCCGGACTCCATCCGCACATTCCTCCAAGACAGAATACAAGCCACACCAAGACATCTATGTGATTAGAAGAAAAATAAGCGAGCTAGCCACGTCACTTCGCCTCATGTGCAGGGATGATGGTATGTACAGATATCTTTCATATTTTGTGCTATCAGGTGCTGTTGAAAACAGTGAGTCCCACTCCAGAAATTTGTGCTACAAATTAAAAAGACTGATTAGGAACAGCGTATGGAATAATCTTGGCCTTCCCAATAATGTGCTGAATCTCTCTAACCATCCCCTCACTGCAGAAGAACAGACCGTTTTAAATCTTGGAGTTTCATTCGCTCTAAAACCTGGTCCCGAGAGTAATCTTAATTTCCTAGTTGCTTTTGATAAACATTTTGCAAAAAACAATTATGACAAGAAAGAGGCATGTCTCAGAGGCATTTTGCTAAATGTCTTGGAGCAAAATAACAACAAAAATTCGCTCCCGAAAAGATTCCAAAATGCATTAGTTAGTTTAAGGAAAAGGGGGGATATCATCATCACAAAATCTGACAAAGACGGAAAATAGTTCTGTTAGACAAGGAGACATACATCAATAAAGTTCAAAAACTTCTAAACGATGCGAGACCTATGACAAATTAACGAAAAGATCCCACAACAAATATTGCTGCTCAATTTAACAAATCAGTCAGAACCATAGGGGCAATAAAAAGACATAGAATTACTAGAGGCATTCAAGGTAATCAACCCCTCTCTCCCTATTTTTACGGCCTCCCGAAAACACATAAAGATGGGATTTCCTTTACGCCCCATAATATCTAGCAGGGGCTCTTTCATGTACAAATTATCAAAATGGCTCGCAGACTTGTTATCACCTTTCTAGGAACCTTGTCATCCTCCCACGTCAAACATGCAGAGGATTTCATACAAAAAATTTAATGGTTTAAACATCCCCTCAAACAACATCAAATTGCTCAGCCTAGACGTCGAGTCATTATTTACCAAAGTCCCGATTGCCGACGTGTTGTCTTTCTTAGAGAGGAAGTTACAACCATATGAAGACCATTTTCCTCTTGGCATAGATAAAACTTTAAAACTTATCAACCTCTGTGTAACTAACAACGTTTTTCTTTCAAATGGTAATTTTACAAACAAAAATTTGGCTGTAGCATGGGAAGTCCCCTATCACCCCTTCTAGCAAACTTGTACATGGAATATTTCGAAACAGAACTTTTGTTGTCTATCAAACCCCATAATATGATCTGGCTTAGATACGTAGATGATATCTTTACTTTCTGGGACAACAGCTGGGGGGACTTTAATTAATTTTTTAATAGGCTAAATTCGCTAGTTCCGACCATAAAATTTAAAACAGAATGGGAAAAGGACGGAAAACTGCCGTTCCTAGATGTACTGATCATAAGAAAACAGAACAGGTATGCATTTACAGTATATAGAAAACCCACCTTCGCTGTCTCCTACATTCATTTCTTAAGCTACCACGACGTCTCCGTAAAAATCATGGTAGGGTGCAACTTATTCCTCAGAGGACTTAGCATATGTTCAAATGAGTACCTGAATAAAGAATTTAACACGATCCGCCAACACCTAACGCAACTGCTATATCCACCACACATTATCGAGAGGGCTATTAACAAAGCTAATAAAATATACTATAAAGGTCCCACTCACAACAGACAAATAGATTTCAACAACAAAATAAAGCTTCCGTACGATGAAAACATCCAAATGCCCTTTGAGCAACTCAGGCCTAACAATCCTTTCATTTTCCATTATCCGAAATCCATCGGGAGTTCGCTCGTTAACGTATACTTAAATAATGAAAGGAAGAAGCCGGAGTTTACAAGATACCATGTAGTAATTGTCAGGACATCTACGTAGGCGAGACAGGTAGATCGCTCTCGCAAAGAATAACAGAGCACAAAAGATCAGTACGTTACGCTTAGGAGAGTTCGAATTTTCCTACATATCAAAATACAGGGCATGCCATTAACTGGAGTGGGCGGAGTTGGTTTTCAAAAGTGGCTGTCCGTACAAAAGAAGGATGCTGGAATCTGCTATCATCAATCAAACCAAAATATGAACCTGTCAGGAGGACATTGGAAATCGGATGACATCGACACCTTAATCCTCAAACCTCATGAAGAAGATGACCCAGGAAACGCGACCGCCAGATCCATCGCCAAACGGGGAGCCATGAGGCCAAAAACCACTAGGGAATTTGGCCATTCTCCTCCTTAAGAAACGCCACCTCCATAACATCGGAGGCCTAGGGCCACACCTTTATGTTTTTGTATATATACCATTGTAACTTTCCACCTGTCCATATTCTACCAGTGAACAGGGGCACAGAAGCTAGTGCCCGAAATATATGGTTTCAACGTTTAAATAGTGTTTTATGGGCCTTCTTATATTCATATTACACTGTAGTATTACAGGAAAGACATTAATTTTTGCCCATCATGGAACATCACAGTTTACGCCAGATTTTCGGTTTCAACCCAGCTGTCAAGCACATCTTTAGACGGTACGAACGGCTAGTACATATATATATACAAAGAGGAAGAATCAGAGAAATTTTCTACAAGAATGCCTACAGGAACAAGTTTCTCCCAAAATGTACGGTTTTCACGCGTTGGACATCGGTGTCAGACCCATTTCCGACTCCATCCGCACATTCCTCCAAGACAGAATACAAGCCACACCAAGACATCTATGTGATTAGAAGAAAATAAGCGAGCTAGCCACGTCACTTCGCCTCATGTGCAGGGATGATGGTATGTACAGATATCTTTCATATTTTGTGCTATCAGGTGCTGTTGAAAACAGTGAGTCCCACTCCAGAAATTTGTGCTACAAATTAAAAAGACTGATTAGAACAGCGTATGGAATAATCTTGGCCTTCCCAGTAATGTGCTGAATCTCTAACCATCCCCTCACTGCAGAAGAACAGACCGTTTTAAATCTTGGAGTTTCATTCGCTCTAAAACCTGGTCCCTGAGAGTAATCTTAATTTCTAGTTGCTTTAGATAAACATTTTGCAAAACAATTATGACAAGAAAGAGGCATGTCTCAAAGGCATTTTGCTAAATGTCTTGGAGCAAAATAACAACAAAAATTCGCTCCCCGAAAAGATTCCAAAATGCATTAGTTAGTTTAAGGAAAAGGGAGGATATCATCATCACAAAATCTGACAAAGACGGGAAAATAGTTCTGTTAGACAAGGAGACATAATCAATAAAGTTCAAGAACTTCTAAACAATGCGGAGACCTATGACAAATTAACGAAAGATCCCACAACAAATATTGCTGCTTAATTTAACAAATCAGTCAGAACCATAGGGGGCAATAAAAAAGACATAGAATTACTAGAGACATTCAAGGTAATCAACCACTCTCTCCCCTATTTTTACAGCCTCCCGAAAACACATAAAGATGGGATTCCCTTGCGCCCCATAATATCTAGCAGGGGCTCTTTCATGTACAAATTATCAAAATGGCTCGCAGACTTGTTATCACCCTTACTAGGAACCTTCTCATCCTCCCACGTCAAACATGCAGAGGATTTCTTACGAAAATTTAATAGTTTAAACATCCCCTCAAACAACATCAAATTGCTCAGCCTAGACGTCGAGTCATTATTTACCAAACTCCCGATTGCAGACGTGTTGTCTTTCTTAGAGAGGAAGTTACAACCAAATGAAGACCATTTTCCTCTTGGCATAGATAAAACTTCAAAACTTATCAACCTCTGTGTAACTAACAACGTGTTTTCTTTCAATGGTAATTTTTACAAAAAAATTTGGCTATAGCATGGAAGTCCCCTATCACCCCTTCTAGCAAACTTGTACATGGAATATTTCGAAACAGAACTTTTTGTTGTCTATCAAACCCCATAATATGATCTGGCTTAGATACGTAGATGATATCTTTACTTTCTGGGACAATAGCTGGGGACTTTAATTAATTTTTAATAGGCTAAATTCGCTAGTTCCGACCATAAAATTTAAAACAGAATGGGAAAAGGACGGAAAACTGCCGTTCCAAGATGTACTGATCATAAGAAAACAGAACAGGTATGCATTTACAGTATATAGAAAACCCACCTTCGCTGTCTCCTACATTCATTTCTTAAGCTACCACGACGTCTCCGTAAAAATCATGGTAGGGTGCAACTTATTCCTCAGAGAACTTAGGATATGTTCAAATGAGTACCTGGATAAAGAATTTAACATGATCCGCCAACACCTAACGCAACTGCTATATCCACCACACATTATCGAGAGGGCTATTAACAAAGCGAATAAAATATACTATAAAGGTCCCACTCACAACAGACAAATAGATTTCAACAACAAAATAAAGCTTCCGTACGATGAAAACATCCAAAAGGCCTCCGAGCAACTCAGGCCTAACAATCTTTTCATTTTCCATTATCCGAAATCCATCGGGAGTTCGCTCGTTAACGATACTTAAATAACGAAAGGGAAGAAGCCGGAGTTTACAAGATACCGTGTAGTAATTGTCAGGACATCTACGTAGGAGAGACAGGTAGATCGCTCTCGCAAAGAATAACAGAGCACAAAAGATCAGTACGTTACGCTTAGGAGAGTTCGGAATTTTCCTACATATCAGAAATACAGGGCATGCCATTAACTGGAGTGGGGCAGAGTTGGTTTTCAAAAAAGTAGCTGTCCGTACAAAGAAGGATGTTGGAATCTGCTATCATCAATCAAACCAACAATATGAACCTGTCAGGAGGACATTGGAAATCGGATGACATCGACACTCAATCCTCAAACCCCCTCATGAAGAAGATGACCCAGGAAACGCGACCGCCAGATCCATCGCCAAACGGGAGCTAATGAGGCCAAAAACCACTAGGGAATTTGGCCATTCTCCTCCTTAAGAAACGCCACCTCCATAACATCGGAGGCCTAGGGGCACACCTTTATGTTTTTTATATATACCATTGTAACTTTCCACCTGTCCATATTCTACCAGTGAACAGGGCACAGAAGCTAGTGCCCAAAATATATGGTTTCAATGTTTAAATAGTGTTTTATGGGCCTTCTTATATTCATATTACACTGTAGTATTACAGGAAAGAAAAAATTCATATATACATATACATACATACATATATATATATATATATATATATATATATATATATATATATATATATATATATATATATATATATATATATATATATATATATATATATATATATATATAATTTAAATATATATATATATATATATATATATATATATATATATATATATATATATATATATATATATATATATATATATATATATATATATATATATATATATATATATATATATATATATATATATATATATATATATATATATATATATATATATATATATATATATATATATATATATATATATATATATATATATATATATATATATATATATATATATATATATATATATGTATATATATATATATATGTATATATATATATATATATATATATATATATATATATATATATATATATATATATATATATATATATATATATATGTATATATATATATATATATATATATGTATATATATATATATATATCAGGACAGGGTGACAAGGAGATAGTCGGTCATCTGTAGGTGGTATTTATTTGCCGACGCGTTTCGTAACACTTTGTTACATCATCAAGGCTAAAAAGAAAATTTACAAATTAAAATACTTGGAATAAAACTAACGACTTCAAGAGAGTCTCAACATGCTATATAAATATACATTAAAACAAGACAGTTCATAAAAAGCACCTGCTAGACTAAAAGGTTGAAGACTGAATGACTAAAAGGGTAAAGGAAAGCAGCAAAGAAAACTGGCTCAAGCCAGATACAACTGAACAGAGGTGGTGTGTGAGTTCAACTTAGGAACTAGCTGTTTTATGAATAACGATTCCAAAATTAGCAGTTCGTGTGGATGACTTGTTTGGCCCTAAACAGAGAAGTCAGAATAATCAATACTTGTATTACATATATTTGAATGATTTCTGATATTAGAAAATTCTGGATTGGACAATCTGCAACCAGTACGGTGACTAACACCTTTATGTGAATCTGCTCTGACCCTCAGCAATCGTTTAGTCGATCCCACGTAAGTCCCCAAATTACATCTGGGGCAAGTATATTTATATACGACTGACGATTGCATTATTGGGCAGATTCTATCCTTAAATTTAAAAAGGACCCTATTGTAAGTGGATTTTTTGGTATTAAAATGACTTGCAACATGTTAAAATGTTTTTCTATTGCAGACTTCAGATTACTTCTAAATTTATCGTCTAGGACAGGGGGTGGGCAAACTTTTTCAGTGTAAGGGCCACATTAAAAAAATAAAATTTTACTGGGCCGCATAGTATATTTTCCAGTATAATTGATATCTAAAATAGCCAAAATATATGGTTTCAAAGGAAATGCAATATATTTTCATTTATTAGCATTTTAAAGTACTGTAGACTAGAGGATTCCCCATGAAACCATTTATTTAGAAAAAAATTATTTGAAAAAAGCAAAGTAACTCTGTTTAAGAAATAGAAAAATAATATATTTTTATTAATCAATAATTTAGAGTAGAACTTCAAGATAAAACATATAAATTAACTCAAAAAATATATATTTTATATATTTAGGGAGAAACTTCACATGAAGCATATTTGTTTGAAAACAAAGTGACTCAATTTAAAGACAAGAAATATTTTTATTGATATTTTAAAGCAGTAACTTCACATAAAACATAAATATTTATTAGACAAACAAAGTAGCTCAGCAACTGAGCAACAGAAGGATCAAAATGACTCAGTGAGAATGATGCAACTGACTGCAATCATTTACCAGTTTGTTGAAATTAGGTGTCAAGTTGCTTGTACTGATTCTTAACACTGACTGAAGATTCAGTCTGTGAGAAGTGACCTGTTCGTTGACTTGTTAACTTTCAATATAGAAAAGGTCTGCTCACATATGTAAAAGATTGATGCAAATATCATAAACATCTTTCTTGCAAAATTTTTCAGATTTTTAAACTTTTCTGAGTGCAGATGCATAAAAACTCGACCAGTGGTTTATTTTCAAAGAGCCTCTTTAAAGAGTTGTCGGCTTGCAAATCAATCAGTTCTACCTGCAGTTCTTCAGCAGCTGTTTCAACGTCACAGGCAAAAGGTGAGCTGAGCAAATCAAACTGCCCTTCAATTGCCTTGAAATCAGCAAATCTTCTGATAAATTCATCTCTTAGAGCCATCAACTGGGAACTGTATTTGTCTGATAGTGCTTTTGTAACAGTTTGTGTTTTCAACAGAGGAAAATGAACAAAGTTTTGCTCTTTGCTGCTTGGCAAAAGTTGAAGTTTGATTGAAACACTTTCACTTCTGGGATACAATTCATGTGCAAATAAACCTTTGCCTTGTAGTTTTGTGTTTAACTCATTCAGCTTTTTTGCATAATGTCTACAGCAAATGCAAAATCACAAACCCATTTGTCACACTCCATTTCCCTTGAAAAGTCACAAGAAATGTCTTTCATATTAAAAACATGACAACCTCTTCTTTAACGTCCCACATCCTCTTCAGTACTTTCCCATACTTAACCATCGGATATTTGTGTGGTACAGCACATCAGTAAAATCAGCCTCGATGTCTTCCAAGAAGCTTCTGGAATTGCCTGTGATTCAGTCCCCGTGCTCTTATTAAGTTCACTGCACGCACCACTGGATTCATAACGTGTTTGAGCAAAAAGATGATCTACAGAGGCTTTCTTGATGTATGATGCAGTGAAAAGACAACACACTGTGCGATGGAAAATCTTCTTTGATTTTATCATTCATCAAGGTCACAAGGCCACAGTGTTTGCCTATGAGTGAAGGGTTACATCAGTTGTAATACTTGCCAATTTATCCAGGCTTAATCTTTGACTGAGATTAGGCTGTTAATGATTTCTATTGTATAAATCTTTTCCAGTAACAGTGTCTTTGAGAGACTCCATAGATAACAATTCCTCTGTAATTTCAAGTTTTCGTCAATTCCTCTGATATAAATGAGTACCTGGGCAGTATCCTGAATGTCATTACTTCATCTAAAGCAATAGAAAACCACTGAAAACTAACACTGGCTGTTAACACCTGTTCTTGAATATTCATTGCAATTGCATCTATGCGACGAACAATAGTTCTTCGTGACAGAGATATGGCTTCCACTTTTGATATGACTTCAGGACACACAACACTGACAGCATCAACCATGCAATCTTTAATAAATTCTGCTTCTGCAAATGACTTATTTTGCTTTGCAATTTTATTTGCCAATACAAAACTTGCCTTTGTCGCATTCCTTTGTAAAGATGAAGTTTTTTCAAACACATTTGTTGTTGCTTCAAACTTTTCATCAGATCAGTTGCCTTCTTTTGCAGTTCTTGCTTTTGATAAATTGCTTCCAAAGTTGGTGTGCTTGGTTTGAAAGTGCCGTTTCAAATTGTATTCCTGAAAACAGCAACTGTATCATGACAAATCAAACATACAGCTTTAACTCCGACGTCAGTAAAGAAATACCTTTCAGTCCACTCTTTGTTAAATACTCTGCATTCGTCTTCAATTTTTTTCGCTTTTTAGATGGCTTCTGAATCACTCATTTTGACGTAAAGTTTGAAAGATAATAAAAGCTGTGCTGAAATAAAATGTCCAGCGTCTTCTCTCTGAATCTGCCAGGACACTGAAATGATTGAATATAAGGCAATAAAATCGTTGGCGCGGTAACAAAGTTACAACGTGACCAAAACGTTTTAAAACACGATCGAGATTTAATCCCACTGGCCACTGGTAGCAAACGTGTCCGATACACGCCCACTCACGCATACGCCCATCCCAGATGCCGAGCTGCATCTTTATTCAACGATGGCCAAATTATAGATTAAAAATGAATAAATAAATAAATAGAATAAGAAAATTAAAATCATGAAAAAATCTATTTCTGTCTGGTTAAAAAAATAATGAGTGAGAAAAGGATGCAAATAAAATAGAGAAAAATGCAAGATAGAGACAGAGAGATAAAGAAGCAAAGAGAAAGAGATAAAGAAGAGGTCAGGCAAGAGAATAGCCATTTTGTCCGTAAGAAAAGGGCAGGAAAGAAATAGAGTGAGCGAGAACAATTTTCCGATTACTCACATTCCGATTTTAAAATACTGGTTATAAAATCCTTTTGGACATTCAATATTCAATATTTGGAGGGCCGCATGAATTCCATTGGAGGGCCGCATGCGGCCCGCGGGCCGTAGTTTGCCCACCCCGGTATCTAGGACGTATGGGATAGCTGCATAGAGTTTCTTCCGTGGTACTGTACTTATAACAGCCGAGTGAGATAGTTTCTTATTTAAGAAATTCTTGCAGTGTTTAAAGAAAACATGAGATGGAAACCAATTATCAGTAAAATATTTGTGCAAGAAAATTATTTCTTTATGATAAGAGTCCCAAGAAGAGGTTAGAGTATAAGCCCGGTGGAGGAGAGTAAAAATTGAATTTAGTTTAAAATAATAAAACAAGCGCTTAAAAGTTTGAACCCAGACCAGTAAAAGTCCTTTTTCTAAAAACGGAAGTGTTAAAACTGTCATTATGTCGGAACACCAAAACATCCAAGAATGGTAATTGATTATTGTCCTCTCTTTCTAATGTAAACTTAATATTCGGATGTACTTCGTTAATGTACGAGGAACTGATCAGCATGAAAAGCTGATTTGAAAAGAACGAAGGTGTCATCGACAAACCGTTTATATACAAGAGGATAAAAAGGTTTCCAATTTTCCAACATGCGCTCCTCCAGGAGCACATGAAAATGTTGGAAAAACGTGGGGCCTAGAGGTGATCCCATTGCCATCCCATCTATCTGTTTGTACAAACAACCATTAAAAATAAAAAAGCAGTGTCCAGCACTGCTAACTCCAACAATTTCTTAAAAGACAACGATCATGATTAAAATAAGTGTCATTGGGTTCGATAAAAATTTTATCCAAAATAACTTCAATTGTTTCCTCCACTGGGACATTTGTAAATAATGACTCAACTTACAATAGGGTCCCTTTTTAAATTTAAGGATAGAATCTGCCCAATAATGCAATCGTCAGTCGTATATAAATATACTTGCCCCAGATGTAATTTGGGGACTTACGTGGATCGACTAAACGATTGCTGAGGGTCAGAGCAGATTCACATAAAGGTGTTAGTCACCGTACTGGTTGCAGATTGTCCAATCCAGAATTTTCTAATATCAGAAATCATTCAAATATATGTAATACAAGTATTGATTATTCTGACTTCTCTGTTTTGGGCCAAACAAGTCATCCACACGAACTGCTAATTTTGGAATCGTTATTCATAAAACAGCTAGTTCTAAGTTGAACTCACACACCACCACTGTTCAGTTGTATCTGTCTTGAGCCAGTTTTCTTTGCTGCTTTCCTTTTACCCTTTTAGTCATTCAGTCTTCAACCTTTTAGTCTAGCAGGTGCTTTTTATGAACTGTCTTGTTTTAATGTATATTTATATAGCATGTTGAGACTCTCTTGAAGTCATTAGTTTTATTCCATGTATTTTTAATTTGTAAATTTTCTTTTTAGCCTTGATGATGTAACAAAGTGTTACGAAACGCGTCGGCAAATAAATACCACCTACAGATGACCGACTATCTCCTTGTCACCCTGTCCTGAGATATGCTGTGGCCTGCTTGCGCCAACTACTTCTTTTTATATATATATATATATATATATATATATATATATATATATATATATATATATATATATATATATATATATATATATATATATATTCTGAGCCTTTCCTTTAGCTAGATTACTGTCCCAGCCACAACGACAGATTTAACACATTAGTACTCTTCATATTTATACCTTTCTTTTCCTTCAGACAATTATTTTCCAAACAAACTGTTTTTTAGACATTTAATTAAGTTCCCTAATGATAAAATTTTACCGAAAGTTAACATCACTATTGGTCCTATAGGAAACCATTTTATACCAGACTTCCGTTTATTCAAAATGCCAACTAATAACAACAAATCCCCTGACAATCGGGTCTCTCTTTAAATATAAAGATAAACTGGATCCCCTACTGGCATCAAATGAGGTCTACTTATTTACTTGTCCCTAGTGTAATCGGGGAAAATATGTTGGATCCTCTCGTAGTCTCTCAAAGTTCGCATTGATTGCCATAGAGGCGTGAGTTATGGCACTGGAGTTCGATTGGCGGCTCTAGAATACTCTAATATTCGGAACCATGCCTATAAATGTAAATTTAACATCCAATATGACCATTTCAAAATTCTCCACAACATCTTGCGATCTATGAATCGGTTTTTATTAAACAAGTAGTTCCAGAGTTCCAGAGTTAAACAGTCAAATGACCTCCACCCTTCTCTTCTTGGCATGAACTTACTTTTAACCTACGTGTCTTCTGACTGTCACTCGTCTTCCGTCCTATTCCTTGAAATGTTCTTAGCATTTCCCTTTTAGTTTTTTAGTTTCCTTTGAAATAAATTACCTTTTATAATTAGTCGAGTCAATTTCATATTATTTAATGTTTGTATATTCAGCCTGATGATGAGGCTTGCCCTCGAAACGTTGTCATATAAATAGATGAAATGCTGCAAGACGCCTCCTTCTGGTGCCCTTTGCTGTATAAGTATATGTATACGTATATGTATATGTACAGTATATGTGTGTGTGTGTGTGTGTGTGTGTAAGAGGGAGAACTCAATGGTTGCTTGAGTTTCTTCAGTATCAATTACATTCACCATTTCTGCATTTTCCTTCTTCATTGTCTGTTTCCAAGGTAAATTTTCATGTCTGCCAATGTTCTCAGCGCTTTTGAAACCATTTCAAGTTCCATAACTCAGGAAAGTTGTTCCATTTTTTTTTTTTTGTTTTTTCATCTCTTAACTTATTGATCTAAATATACTTTTTTTCACTTCTTTTAACCTCCGGGAATATGCAGAAGTTCCATTACACCTTTCATCATAAAATGAACGAAGTTAACACAAAAAAAAAAAAATTGGCCAGAAAACCTGGAAAAAAAGTAATTTAGTAATGTCTTCAGTGTACCGTGTAAGGGGCACTGATGGCACGACACTACTTTGGAGTAAGAACTGGATTCTTGCAGCAGTTTTTCTGGAAAAATAAAGAAGCAAATCCAAGGAAGAGAACTTTAATGGGCTGTAACGTCAGTTTACAGAAACAGTGAAGCATCATGGCTTGGAAATACGGAACCAGGAAGATGATTCCAGAGCCTGGCGGTAGAAGTAAAGTAATCATCACATATTAAAAGCTTGTTGATTTCACAGGAAATTCTATCATGGTCCCTTTCTGAGGGGTACAGAATTGGTAAAACTAAGGTATAATTAACTTTTTTTTTGGAAGGTGGGGATGTGGGTGTTAACGCACACCCCTTTGGAGGGTGGGAATTTGGGCGTTAACACACACCATGTGGGCGTTAATGCACACCCCTTTGGAGGGTGTGGATGTGGGCGTTAACGCACACCCCCTTGGAGGGTGGGGATGTGGACGTTAACGCACACCCCTTTGGAGGGTGGGGATGTGGGCGTTAACGCACACCCCTTTGGAGGCTGGGGATGTGGGCGTTAACGCACACCCCTTTGGAGGGTGGGGATGTGGGCGCGTAACGCACACCCTTTGGAGGGTGGGGATGTGGGCGTGCACTTTTATGTAATGGATGTATTAACGGTACACCCCTTTGGAGGGTGTGGATGTGGGCGTTAATGCACACCCCTTTGGAGGGTGTGGATGTGGGCATTAACGCACACCCCTTTGGAGGGTGTGGATGTGGGCGTTAACGCACACCCCTTTGGAGGGTGGGGATGTGGATGTAAAAAATGCACACCCCTTTGGAGGGTGGGGATGTGGGCAGTTAATGCACCCTTTGAAGGGTGTGGATGTAGGCATAACGCACCCCCTTTGGAGGGTGGGGATGGGGCGTTAATGCACACCCCTTGGAGGGTGTGGATGTAATAATGCACACCCTTTGGAGGGTGTGGATGTGGGCGTTAATGCACACCCCTTTGGAGGGTGGGGATGTGGGCGTTAATGCAGACCCCTTTGAAAGGTGTGATGGTTTGGAGGGTGGGGATGTGGGCGTTAACACACACCATGCAACACACCCCTTTGGAGGGTGTGGATGTGGGCGTTAATGCACACCCCTTTGGAGGGTGTGGATGTGGGCGTTAATGCACACCCCTTTGGAGGGTGTGGATGTGGCGTTAATGCACAACCCTTTGGAGGGTGTGGATGTGGGCGTTAATGCACACCCTTTGGAGGGTGTGGATGTGGGCGTTAATTGGAGGGTGGGGATGTGGGCGTAACGCACACCCCTTTTGGAGGGTGGGGATGTGGCGTTAATGCACAACCCTTTGGAGGGTGTGGATGTGGTCGCATGCACAACCCTTTGGAGGGTGGGGATGTGAAGGCAACACACAAGGGTGTGGATGTGGCCGCACAACCCTTTGTTAATGTGGTCGCAATGCACAACCCTTTGGAGGGTGGGGTAGGTGTGGATGTGGCGTTAATGCACAACCCTTGGAGGGTGTGGATGTGAACTCTACACACCCTTTGGAAGGGTGTGGATGTGGTTGTTAATGCACAACCCTTTGGAGGGTGTGGATGTGGTCGTTAGGGTGGGGATGTGAGCGGGCACACACACCTTTGGAGGGTGGATGTGGCTTTAATGCACAACCCTTTGGAGGGTGTGGATGTGGTCGTTAATGCACACCCCTTGGAGGGTGTGGATGTGGAGCGTTAATGCACAAACCTTTGGAGGGTGTGGATGTGGCGTAATGCACACCCCTTGGAGGGTGTGGATGTGGGCATTAATGCACACACCCTTGGAGGGTGGATGTGGGCGTTAATGCACACCCCTTTGGAGGGTGTGGATGTGTGGATGTGTTAATGCACACCCTTTGGAGGGTGTGGATGTGGGCGTTAATGCACACCCCTTTGGAGGGTGGGGATGTTGGTGAGCGTTAACCCTTTGGAGGTGTGGATGTGGTAATGCACACCCCTTGGAGGTGTGGATGTGGACCCACACCCTTGGAATGGGCACACCCCTTTGGAGGGTGGGGATGTGGCGTTAATGCACACCCCTTTGGAAGTGGATGTGGGCGTTAATGCACCCCTTTGGGGGTGGGGATATGGGCGTTAACACACACCCCTTTGAAGGGTGTGGATGTGGGCGTTAATGCACACCCTTTGAATGTGGGCGTTAATGCACACCCCTTGAAGGGTGGATGTGGGCGTTAATGCACACCCTTTGGAGGAGTGGGGATGTGGGCATTAACGCACACCCCTTTGGAGGGTGGGGATGTGGGCATTAACGCACACCCCTTTGGAGGGTGGGGATGTGGGCGTTAACACACACCACGTGGGCGTTAATGCAACCCCTTTGGAGGGTGTGGATGTGGGCGTTAATGCACACCCCTTTGGAGGGTGTGGATGTGGGTGTTAATGCACAACCCTTTGGAGGGTGTGGATGTGGGTGTTAATGCACACCCCTTTGGAGGGTGTGGATGTGGGTGTTAATGCACACCCCTTTTGAGGGTGGGGATGTGGGCATTAATGCACACCTCTTTGGAGGGTGGGGATGTGGGCGTTAATGCACACCCCTTTGGAGGGTGGGGATGTGGGCGTTAACGCACACCCCTTTGAAGGGTGTGGGTGTGGGCGTTAATGCACACCCCTTTGGAGGGTGGGGATGTGGGCATTAACGCACACCCCTTTGGAGGGTGGGGATGTGGGTGTTAACGCACATCCCTTTGGAGGGTGTGGATGTGGGCGTTAACGCACACCCCTTTGGAGGATGGGGATGTGGGCGTTAACGCGCATTATTCATTATTCATCCGTGGGAGATGTATCATGACATAGCTATTTACTCACTCTTTACTATTCACAGAATTTTTGTTATTCATGAACTATGAATAACAGCGAGAAAAATCTTACATGTTCCCATCAGTTTCGGTAGTATAACTTTAATTATAACGGTATCTTCCACTGTTTCTTCTTTCCCTCCTTCCATTCTTTTAGAAAACCAAAACATTTCTTTTACCTTCGGTCGCGAATCAGCAGATTTAACCTTAATTCATGTTCTTCCATTCATCCAACATGAAAACAAAAGTAATACTACAGAACATCCTCTCTCATTCTATCCCTGCGGAATTCACAAAAAAATAAATAAACCTATTCAAAGAATATAGTATTTTTGGAATCGTAGTCTCGTAAATCACCCCCCCCAGTCTTATTCCTAGGGAATCTAGAAAAAGCATAAAAAAGGAATTTCCTGTGCCTCGTAATATTTAGATTATTCCGCTTATGAAATATTTAAGTGGCTTCCTGTCCGACTTTGTGCCCCCTGGTGGTGGATTTTATTCAACATCCGGTCTCCGGAGACATTAGCATGGGTTTGACATCTATCGTCTAATGAAAAACTACTGGCATTTTGATACGGATTATTTTGGTAATTTAATGGATTTTTCTTCTCAAAATTTTAACATATTTTTCTTTTTAATATTAAGAAAATGCTAAGGTTTTAAATAGCGTTCTCTTTATTATTCAATGTAGTTTTTTCTTATCAGAAATTTTTTGTATTATAAAAACTAATGGCGTTTAGATTAGGATTATTTTAATTTTTTGCTGGATTTTTCTATTGGGAATGTCTTAGAAATGGGTTATAACGAAAACCACGAAATTTAAAATATTCATTATTAAACAATGAGAACTCAATTATTTTCTTCATTTTTTTCCTAACAAAATCTCGTTCCAGTTAAAATTCGTATATGGCCCACCACCAAAACTACCAAAGCAAAATTAATGTTAAAATGTTAAATTTACTAATTACAGGGAACGAAATCTATATTTTCTATAAAAACGTTAAAATGCGAATATCTCCTATTTAATAGATATCCAGATGTACACAACTGATATGTATCCCAATATCAACTCGAAATATTCGTTGTGCACAATTCATATTCATAAGAAAATCAATGAGAATTGACGCGTGATATTCTATTAAGTTCTTCGAGAAATAAAAAAAAAAATTCGTATAAAATACATATCCACAGGATATAGAGTATGGCAAACTATTTCATTTGTGTTTGGTTTAGAATCTTCTTTCTTCTTTCAATATATAATTCTTCTTCTACACTCCTGGGATGAACTGGGTGTGAAAGGTACCCTCCCCGTCGGCCTTTGTTTCATTATGTTTTTTTCATGGTCAAAACTGCAGTTTTTATCTCTCTCTCTCTCTCTCTCTTCTCTCTCTCTCTCTCTCTCTCTCTCTCCTCCTTCCACCCACTCCTCTTTTCCTTACCTGCCATAGTAATGAGTTTTTGAGGACCGCATTTTTACTCCTAGAAAACTCAAACCAGGTTTTTATGAATAATTACGGTTTTTAGCCTCTTTGGGGAATTTGCGACGTAGTTTTCGTAATTCCAGGCAAATCATCACTAACGTTGAATCCACCATTGTACGTAAATCGAATGGCGATAAAATTAAGTAAAAGAATCAGTTTTACTTAATAGAGGAAATTAAAAATAGTTCAGGTGTAGTGATATAAAGAAAAATTAAATAGGGAAGCATAAGAGAAAGAATAAATACAGGAGAGACAGAGAGAGAGAAAGAATAAAGAGAGAGAGAGAGAGAGAGAGAGAGAGAGAGAGAGAGAGAGAGAGAGAGAGAGAGAGAGAGAGAGAGAGAGAGAACAACAATTAAGCCTTGGTTGTTATGCATTGTGAGGCTAGAAATGTCAAGTAAGCTAATAGCAGGAAACCTTCTTACACGAACTCAAAACAGTGAGCGAGTGTATCGCGCCCAGGGCCATAAAACCGATCATAAAATCTTGAACCCATGCCCTCGCGACAGAGCTGACCAAGTGCCTCGTCAATAGTTAACGTTCCAGCCATATCTATAACCCCTCTTTCAATAGGAGGCGTTTACAAGGAAATTCCATGAAAAGGGGCTGGACAAAGTGAAGTAGTTCACCATTTCTCCAATTAAACATTCTAGGGAGGAGTCATTTACACCTCTTCCTGAGGTCATTTCCAATCAAACCCTCTAAGGGGAGATTTTAAGAACACCCACAACTGTCCTTCCCAATCAAGCTGTTTGAGGGGAACCTTACAGATAAAATCTTCCAATGAGGAACTTCAAGGGAGGAGATAGCAAGAAAAACCAGGTGTTCCAGAGCAGAACGAAGCCAGAGAAGATTCATTCGAGTCACTAGTCACCAATACGAGAAGACACAGTTCTTCCCCTCACTTCCGTGGTCCCAACCAGACTCTGACCGTGGGCTACTTAACCAGACATAAACTGAACTTTGACTAGGAAGAGTGTTCAAGATAGTTAAACTGTAATCATAATTGTACTTGTGTAGGTACTCGTAATTAACTTTCATCATTAAAGTAAGAAGCTACCAATTTCATCTCCATTGCGCCTTTCTGAGATATAATTACATTTAATATAAGTCCCTTCGAAATAACAAACTAGTAAGCTGCTGACTACGGGAGGAGATGCTGTGGACAAATACGTCGCCGACTTACAAGAAAAATGCAGGTAAGAATGGAACAATAATATTTCACACAAGTTATGAAGATAAACTTGTGCATGACATAAATTTGGTGGTAGTAATATAGGATCCAGAAGGCGAGATGAAACAAACAGTGCAATTACTTAAGTTACAGTGAAACGAAAATCTACAAAACGAACTTAGATTTTACGACTGCAAGCAAAACTTATATGAAGAAATAAAATCCTGCAATGAAGCGTCAAACAGAAGTGAACATAAACTGTAATGGTGCACAACGGAGAAGCAAAACACATAGCAATTAACCACAACACAGTGAAACAGCATCTCATTGAACAACAACAGGCAGCGAGTGTATTTAACAAACTATCACCATGTTTGTGTTTCAAATTAGCTCGAAGGCGACAACAACAGAACAACTTATCAACTATGAAAAAATTCTATAATAACAACAACTTGTAAACATCTCTTTAAATGTGAAAAAAATAAGAATTTTAAAATTTAAACAGAAAAGATTATTTAACCTCTGCAAATTGAAAAATTAAGGAAACTCTCTCTAAATTTTTTTTTTATACTTACTCTCTCTTTGATAAATAAACAATTTAGGAAGGGAATTATTAACATAAAATGTAAACACAATTTTTGTGGTTCTAAAGGTAGAGAATCAAAGATTATAAAAAACACCATTATTTAATCAGAAGTTTGGGTTTGTGATCAGGACTTAAATTTCAAAATTTTCATATTTCTCAAGAAAAATAACCTTTTAAAATGAACCAGTTTATAAATTCAATCAATGAAGTAAGTATATTTATTCATGACACAAGCAAACAAATAAAAGCATATTACATTTTGAAACAACAACAGGAAAATTTGCGATTGTTAAGGTCACATTCTGCACTATTTAATCACCCATCATTTTTTCAAACTATTGCCATCTTGTTCTTCTGAGTGTAATCCTTGAATCTGTCCCCGTGAGTGTCCAGCATATGGAGTTTCAGCGACATCCTGCATCCCATGGCTCCAAAGCCTTGATCAGAACAAGCAAAGCTCTGTAGTTGCCCAGGAAGCCCATTAACAACTGCTTTGAAGAACAAAGCTGTTCTCTCAGTAAAGAGCTTATTGAGAACAAGACTCAAGAACGATCTGAGGTCCAACAAATTTACCTTTGATTTTGGCCTCAGATAACTTAAAAACTTAAGAAGGTACTTTCTGAAAGCAGATTTCCTGTAATAACAATCAACCCCAGCTAAGTTAGTGGCGAAAACGTTCTACCAAACTTGATTCTGTTCTCTCTCTTTCTTTTGTAAATGCTCTGAAAAGAAGAGGAAGAATTTTGAAAATTTAGGAGTCCAAGCAGAGAAAAGATTATTTAACCTCTCTTTATCAAATTGAAAATGAGCTAGAGGGAAAATAATCTGGAGGAGGACAGCTTCTAGTGAATTTTTTTGTAAATAGTCCAGGTACATTAGAAACAGAGGTCATCCCTATTACAACCTGAAAGAATTTTGATAAATATTTGTTCCATGATGGAAATAATCCTGATTAAGAAACAATCGTTGGAATTCACCCTACTCTATCTATTTTATTTCTCACTTTCGATGAATGTTCTGGAACGATGTCGTTAATTACTGATATTGACAAATTAATTATATGATTAAAACATAATACACAGTAAGTTTTGGAAAAAATAAAGGCATTTTTTTTTTATGAATAGAATATTTTTACAAACCCAAACTTTTCTTGATGATTTTTCTTTATGTATGACCTAATCTTATTAGCAGGAACATTGTTTATTTTTTTTTTGTTACACGGTGTAATTTGAGTATTATATGAATGATTATTTTTTTTCTTTGATGATATGATGCCTAATCTCATATAAAAATTTTTTTTTATTTGAATGATTACTTTTGAAGGATTTATTTTGTGCACTTGAACTCAATTTAAGAATTTAATTATTTTTACTGTTATATTTTGATAGTTTCTTTTATTTTATGGTAATGTGTGCATAGTGTAACATTTTTTATATAGACATATGAAGTGGTGTACCCAATTTGAATAATTTTATTGTAAAATGCAAAGAGTCTTTGACGAATTACTGAACACAGTTAGCCATTCACCGTACAATTTAAGACCGTCGACACTCATACATAGCCGTGCAAAGAAATACTAACAATAATAACACAACTAACCAGAACCAAAATAGTGTTAATAATTCTAATAATACTAACAATAATAATAATAGTAACAATACTAATAATACTCGCACCTTCCAATATCGCAATATGAATCAAACGGCTGTAATAACAACAGCCACACGCTTCTGTGGGCAAGTGGATGATTCAAATCCTGACAAAAGTCGACTCGAATCTTATACAGTAAATCATTGGCTCTCAGATGCAGATAGTCGAATATCTTCAGGGGGAATAACAGATGAAAGAGCTAAAATAAATGAAGCCTTGATTCTTGTAAGTTCAGAACATGGTGACGCCCACAAAACTCTGAATTCCACGAGTTTTAGGAAACTTAATAACTATGCAGAATTCAAAGAAATTTGTTTATCACTCTGGGAACCAGTAAATAAGACTGACAGTTTATATAACATAACCAGATTCCTTAACCTGCAATATGAAACAATAGCTAATCTGTACGCAAGTGTTGAGAATGCAATAGATAAAATAACAGAAGACTTAAAGAAAACAGGCATCACCATAGGAGATAAGACACAGTTTGGTGATAATGACAATAATTTAGTTGATCTAAGACATGTTTTAAATTACTTGTCATTTGGAACAATATATAATGCCCTTGGAGAAGATGAAAAGAAGGCTTTCAGGAAAATAAAAATTGATCCAAAGAAAGACAGCCTTCCAACATTGAAAACTATGAGAGAAGAAATACAAAAGAAAGAGATAAATCTCTCCAAAGATTTTGTAGGAATAACAGGAGCACAAAATGAAAGGAAAGGCAGAAATAATAATCCAACCTTTAAAATGAATAATAAGATCTATGATAATTCCAGACATGTAGGGAATAGACCAACTACCTTTCAAGGAAAATATGCCCAAAATACTAAAAGAAATTGGAATCCAAACCAGAAAGGAAGACAGAATCAAACATAGAGTGGTCCTCCCAAACCTTATAAATATGGTCAACACTCAAACACAAATAATTCAACCCAAGTGAACTATTCCGCTCAAGGAGCAAGACCAAAGACAGCCTGTGAAAACTGCGGGTATACCAATCATTCTACAAACGAGTGCAGAAGGCCTAGGATCTGCACGATTTGCAAGAAAGTAGGACATTTAACCAGGAATTGCTGGTTCGGGAACAAAGAAGGAAATAAAGAAGTAGTTGAATTAAGCAGCAATCGCCCAACGTCAAATAAGTCTACAAGTCAATGACAATTTATCCCTACACATAAGACAGCAAGAAAGTCCCTTCAAGAAGATGATATAAAACAGAAGAATTAGCAAAAAGGGAAAGTGAAGGTTCATCCACATTTTCCTACTTGCAGAGTAAAGAAGTAGTATTTTCCATGAGAGAAGAAGAAATAACCAGAAAGGATTTACCTATCATTAAAGTTCCCATAAATGGAAAGATATGTACTGTACTCATGGATTCAGGTAGTACTGTAAACAAAATAGATAAACACACTTTAACCAGATACTTAGGCGTTGAAGAAACTCTAATTCAGGGTCAAAGCAGAATAATAAAAGGAGTAGCGGGTAAACATTAAAAGTTTAGGAAATGTGAACTTAGAAATAGACATTTCGTCACATAAATCTGTTGAAAATTTTATAGTTCTAGAAGACAGATTTTTCCCCGCACAAGTATTGTTCTCATTTAACCTAATGAAGAGATGTGGAATCATCCTGGATCACAGAGAAGGAAGGATTAGCCTGAAACAGGATAATCAAAGGAGCGTATGCTTTACGCTTGAAGAAGAAAAATTTCACCCAAATCTGATCAATTTGTCTGAGACGTCTTCGGCAAGCGAGAAAGACATACATAAAATAAATCATCATCAAGAGAACAATCAAGATAAAATAGAAAAAGATAGAAAAAGAATTCCTACAATTGCAGAATAGAGAATCAAGAAGATGTGCACATCAAGAAACTATATGCTCCGAAGAAAGAAATGACCCAGATACAAATAATGGTGATCACCGAGATTCTGAATGTAACGAAAAACAAGACGCCTATACTGATAAATATACAGAGATAAATACTGATAGCTATAGCAATGTAGTAATAAGTTATAATAATGAAGGGAAATTACTAAATGAAGTATTGTTATTAAATAAAATAAATAAAGTAGATATAAATAATGTAATAGTAGTAACTGAAGAAACTAGTGAATATACAGAACATTGTTACTTTGCAGATATAGAAGATGAAGAAATATGTTGCGTAAGCACTGCTGATGATAATAAAGTACAGTTCATACTTAATAGACAAGTAATTTTGCATCCAAAGTGTTTAACAAAAATACATTTAAGGGGAAAAGAAGAGATAGAGGTTAAAGACGTTCTGTTATTAAATGAAGAATTGCCAGATTTTGGTCCACACGAATGGTAATACTTGTGAAGTTTATGTCCAAAACTACTCAGATAACAAACTAACACTATATGCAGGCATTGTCTTTTGCAAAGGAATACCTATTAACAACCCTTTACTAACACTGGAGGAAAGAGCATTTTTCTCTGTAACTGGTCAAAAGTTTGAATTAAGCAAAGAGATGAATAAAACAGATTTCCCTGAAAACAAAAATAAATTAATTCAGGTATTAGAAAAATACTGAGATGTAATAGCTATAGAAGGAGATAAATTAGGCAGAACAAATATCCTACAACATAGAATTTTGTTAGATGATGGAGCAAAACCATTCTTTATTCCTAATTACAGATTACCAACAAGCCAAAGACCCATAGTTGATAATTTGATAGAAGAAATGAAGAAAGATGGGGTAGTCATTCCTTCCAAATCTCCATATAATTCTCCATTGCTACTTGTTCCAAAGAAAGATGGAAATTGGAGACTTGTGATAGCTTATAGAAAATTAAATTCTAACACCATCCCAGATAAAACGCCTATGCCAGTAATTCAAGATATGTTAGCTCAATTGAGATGGTGCAAAAATATTTTCATCCTTAGATTTGCCGAGTGGATATTGGCAAGTACCTTTAGATGAAGAGTCGAAACCATACACAGCCTTCAGCACACATAAAGAACACTTACAATTTGAAGTCATGCCATTTGGACTCACTTCGGCTCATTTAACTTTTCTTAGATTAATGTTACAAATTCTTGGAGACATAGAAAATGTTGCAGTTTACCTAGATGACGTTACCATTTTTATTAAAGATTGTCAGCATGCTGCTATTAGTTTAATTTAGATAATTACTTTAATTTTTTATATTTTAAATTTGTTTAAAAGTTGTTTTCAGGTATTCAGAATTAGCTTGCTTTTCTTCCTCACCGGTGGTTCGCTTGTTAAGCATATTATTTAACAACTGTTTTTCTTTACATGGTCCATGGGTGTGTGTATGGCCCCCTCCCACTCTCCCCTGGTGGCAGAGGGGTTTGTGGAAGCACCTGTTGGAGAGTATAGTCAGTCTGTTCCTGGATCTTCGTGAAAGGTGCTGAATTTGCTTACTGTTGCTTCTGCTTTTTGGTTGTGACCTGCTTGCTGGTTGTGGCAGATTGAATATTTTTTGGATCCACCTCACCCTGCAGTTGCAAGGATTTAGCTGTCCTTTATTATTCAGCACCACTGATCCAGTATCACTGCCAGTGGGACCTCTCTTGTCCACGGTAAAATATTTATCTATTGATTATTAATGTGTGATCACGGCCTCTAGTCCACTGCTGACATATTTGGTGGACCCATTATTTGTCTATTATCCAAATCTGCCCAGTGGATCCTGCCCCCGCCACTGGGAGATTCTCCTCTGACATTTGGGAGAAATTAATTACCACGGAGGAGTTATTAGAGTATTAAATTTAGAGTGCATCATGGTAGGGTATTCTGTCTTTTGATTTTCTCCTCCTTTCTGGACCCCCTCCCTTTTGGTATAAGTTCTGTCGTTAATAATTGTGTAAGTGTAATTAATAAGGTTTTGGTTTTCATTTAATTTTTGTAACATTGAGGTTCAGGTGTTACTTCTGTCTATAACTTGTGTATTAAATTTAATAATTTTTAGCAGTGTTTATTTTGCCCCATTTGGTCTTGCACACAGTTTAATTAGTGATTGTGGATTTCGTATCTAGTTTGTGAATACATTAATTAGGAATTGGTAGTATTTATAGTGTAGTGGAGAAGTGTCCATTGCAAGATTTAGAAAGTCACCTCAAAACTTTAGAAATAGTCCTAGAAACATTAAGAATAGCAGGACTAAAAATCAAATTAAAGAAATGTCAATTCTTAATGAAATCTTTGGAATACTTAGGTCATGTAATTAGTGAAGATGGACTACGCATGCAAGCAGGCAAGATAAAGGCAATACTTGAATATCCAGCTCCCACACATTTGAAAGCATTGAGACGATTCCTACGAATGGTAGGTTACTATAGGCCTTTTATTAAGGGTTTTGCTACAATAGCCAAGCCATTAACAGAATTAACAAAGAAGGATGTCAAATATGAATGGAATAAAGAGCAAGAGACAGCCTTCCAAACGCTAAAGAGTAAAATGACAAGGAATCCTGTATTACTCTACCCAGATTTCTCCAAAGACTTTTACTTAGCCTGTGATGCCTCAAGTACAAGGCTAGGAGCTGTATTACTACAAAAGGACAAAACTAGAATGAGGGCAGCATATTATGTAAGTATAGTCTTAAACGCAGCAGAAAGAAATTGCAGTACTACAGAAAGGGGATGTTTAGCATTATACTGGGGATTAAAGAAATTTAGGCACATATTTCTAGGTCATAAAGTCAATGTACTTACTGATCACAAACCCATTTGTGATTTGTTTAAAAAGAGAACTTTTACAAATAACATGAAGTTCAATAGATTGTTCATTAGTGTGTTAGAATTTGCTCCAGAATTCAGATATATCCCAGGGAAATTTAATACACTAGCAGATGCATTATCCAGATCCCAAGAAGAAAGAGAGAAATGCATTACCACTAATAACTTTTGTTTTAGCTGTCAAGTAGTAGACTTAAAATTAGAAAGAGTACAAATACAACTAAGAAATGATGGAGAAATCAGACAGATAATAGAACAGTTAATGATAGATGAATCTTTAAAACCTGATTTCGTATTAATAAATGGTTTATTGTATAAAAGACCAACAGAGAAGAATGGTTATTCTCGTCTATACATCCCAAAGACACTAATCAGAGAAGTTTTAGAACTAACACACTCATATAAGTTAGCAGGACATCCAGGAATTAAAAAAATAAGCAGAATCATAACCAGAAATTATATTTGGCCACATTGTAGTGAAGGTGCCAAGAACTTTGTACAAAATTGTGTAGTTTGTAATAGAAATAAGGGTAAAGTAAATCCAAAAACTCCACTTGAAAAATATCCACCAGCATTAAATCCATTTCAGTTAGTTACAATGGACTATCTAGGTCCATTTTCTACCACTATTAGAGGAAATAAACAGATGCTAGTCTTTCTAGACTATCTAACCAGATATGTAGAAATTGTACCAGTAAGAAATAGAGATGCAATTACAGTAGCAGAAGCTCTTAAATCTAGAATTATCACGAGGCATTCATGTCCGCAAGTTCTTCTTTCTGATAACGCGGCTGAATTTACTAGTGAGCTTTTAAGAAAATTATGTGAATTTTACGAGATAAATAAATGTCAAATAACAGCATATAAACCAAGTTCAAATGGAGCAGTAGAAAGAACAAATCGTAAAATAAAGGATATCCTGAAAACTTTAGTTAAGCCTAATACAGAAGACTGGGATTTAGCTTTGGAAGACGTACAGTTTACTATAAACAATACTGTAAATAAGACAATAGGAGAATCACCACACTACTTATTGTATGGTTATCAAAAAAGATCACCTAATACCTTACTAGATGATGCAACACCACCCAGACACACTTATAATTACGATGACTATATTGCATGGAAAACTAGACGTACTTATGAAACGATCAAACAAACGAGGACTAGACTTAACGAATATCACAAAATTCATGCCAAGTACTATAATAAAAATACCACTAAACCAGACATTACAGTAGGTACTCAGGTATATTGTTCAAAATCATATTCCAGAAGGTCCTAATGTAAAGGTTTCTCCTAAATTTCATGGTCCTTATAGAGTATTAG
>NC_089770.1:31079428-31091928 GCF_040412425.1 Macrobrachium rosenbergii | reverse complement strand
TCCACAGACATCACAAAGCTTCCATCAATCGGTCACGTTGTCCCCATGCATCTTGGCCGTGATTGAAAGGCACAAATGAAAGCGTCAGATACCCGCTGTATCTAACAGCGGACAATACCAACGTCAACATAAAGGCCATGTGCACCAGGCACACCTCTTCACGGGCCAGCAATTAGTCAGCTTTAAATCTTAATATATATATATATATATATATATATATATATATATATATATATATATATATATATATATATATATATATATATATATATATATATATATATATATCTGTGTGTGTGTCAATGTCCTGTGTGTCGTGTGTGGGAAAAAGTGTTAAAAGTGAAGAAGATATGTGTATATAAAAATTTGCAAGTGCTGCCTGCAATGTGATTGCAACGTGACTTCTAAATTTTACTCAAGCTCTAACATCATTTGACCAGGGGCAACAATTGTGAAAAAAAAATTAAAAGCTACTGTAAAAGGTACTTTCAATGGAGATTAAGGAAAATCAAGGATTGATTTAATAGAATAGAATATTACACAGGAACTAAATCACTAGCTCCGTGGCACTGTAATTATATTAATTCACAAAGCAAATAGTGCCACTGTAAATCAATATGAGATAAGCTTCTATAGGGCTTCCGGACAATTCGGTACTGGACAATTCAGTACTGGGCAATTCGGTACCAGACAATTCAGTAATGGAAGGCTTTTAACTAAACTACTAATTTGAATAGAGAATATAGAATTTAGGCCAAAGGCCAAGTGCAGGGACCTGTCATGTCATTCATTGTTGAAAGGGAAATTGATAGTACGAACGTTTTAAACGTGTAACAGGAGGAAAACCTCGCAGTTGCACTAAAAAATAATTTTTAGACGGTGGAAAGTCAGATGGAAGAAAAAGAATATGAACGGAGGTGCAATACACTGCGACAAAATACAGTAAAATGAAACAATTCAAGTTGTGCAAAATACGTACTGCGGAACGTAATTAGACGAATCAGAATGTAAATTAGGTCTCGACAATTACCAAATCAAGAGTAGGCTGTGATAACATGATTAGGATAAATTCGCATACTCGTGAATTGTATAAAAATAAAGGTTAACTTCCTTATTAAGTTTATGGATTAGACAGAATCCCAGTAATAGCTTTTATGATTAATAATGTTTTTGGCATTACAGGTCAGGGCTGTAAAGCTTATGGTTTGTACACCAAGAAATAAAATTCATGGTTTTAAATTATGTGACATAAATAATATAATGCTCTCATTAAAGTTTTAAATTCCCACGTGAGATATAATTAAGTGATCTCGATACTGATACACCAATAATAATAATGCATGATCTTGCGGTTAATTAACTTCAAATGACTTGAACGTGACATGCTGTAGTGAAAGTTTTATGCCAAGTTGAATGACATATGTCAAAGTTTACTGAGTGGCTGTCTGAATGAGAGGTGACGGGCGATCTATCTCTATTTCTACATGAAAGTCCCCAGAACAACCATCTCCAGGAATTCTACGGTGAAAGTTAGACCAACAGAACAATATATACAAATGAGCGATTTTGAAATATACTCGCTAATTACGTTATATAAGACTTTTTTGATATTTTACGTTAGAATTAATCTTACGATTTTACGTAAGAAATGGAATATGAAGATTAAATTGAACGAGCCGATAGTCTGCCGAACAATTCAAGTTATTAACACGACTTGGTGGCGGAGCAGAGATATACTATGCAAGCAGCTCGACTCAGCCAACATGGCGCGGATCCCAGAGTTGGCTTCTTAGATAGCAGAATCTCGTCAATTTCACAGGAAATGTTCTAATTTTCTCGGAATATGAACACTTATCACTGCATTCCCTAGCTAATTCCTAATCAACAGACTTATGGTCTCATAATAGCATGCATTAATGACAGAATATCACTAACATATATGTGCGTGTGGCAATGATCTCTTTCTCTCGCTTGACTGAATGGAAGGTGAGTGACTGATGATCACACACTCAGGAATACGCTTTGTTCAACTTAGACATGAATTCTAAAATGCAAAAGATATTTCATAAGATACTGACGCTGTGTACTGCTGTCCACGGGTGACAAAATAAATCCACTAGAAGGATTAGGATTTTCTTTTATAATAGTAAATGCTCAGATTTCGGCAGCAAAAGCTGATCTGCTTTCTACTGAGATTGACGAGAATGTTTCTATGTCATGCAATGTCGTGCAACATAGTGCAACATTGTGCAACATGCTTACAAGATCTTGGCAAGATCGCCAATTTTACAAGTGTGGACTGCAATGTGATTGCTACATGACTTCTTAATTTTACTCAAGCTCTAACATCATCTGACTAGGGCCCACACTTGTAAAAAAAATTAAAAGGTACCGTAAAGGTAATTTCAATGGAGATTAAGGGAAAATCAAACATTGACTTAATAGGATATAATTATACAAATCAAAAGAATATTACACTACACAAGAGCTAAATCATTAGTTCTGTAGCACTGTAATTGCTCTAATTCACAAAGCAAATAGTGCCAATAACAAATCAATATGAGATATGCTTCTCTAAAATATCTTAAGATTAAAAAGGGTCTTACAGGAAGGGTAATCACAATGGATTTTAGAACCTCTAAAATTAGATCTAGATTAACATAACCTTACGATAAGATAATCACACATGATTTAAGAACCTCTAAGATTGAATTAAGATTAAACAGACTCTTGTGACAAAGGTCATTATTTAAATATGCATTCAGATGTAAAATATTGAAGGAATCTTCTCACAGGGAAGGTGGGGAGAAGGCACCATTTATAACAGATGATACACAGCTGCACAATCACCTAGACAAACGCACAGTCGCTCGATTGCAAAAACAATTAACACGTTCTACTTGGGAATGCTGAAGGCTGAGAGGAAAATCACTGAAAGAACAAATAAAATGAAATGCAAACTAGTTAACACTTCAGAGTTACTTTACACAAGTGAAATTACACTGCTCACGTAAGCTCCAAAGGAGATTGCAAGGGAGTGAATTTAAGAGCAGAATAAGAAGTATAGTAAAAGATAATGTGCGACAGGCAATTCCAATTTTCACTACTTTATCCTGGAGATAGACATCTTGATGTTGAAGCCATACTCTGAATTTACTACAAGGGTCAGTGGGATCAGATCCATTTAACACATCTAAAGTCCACTTTGTGGGAGAGAGGGAGGCAGGGCGGTCGGAAGACTGATCGATAGATTCTGTCTGCTCTAGCTGTAAGGTGTGAACTCTCACGAGCGACCTCTGACATCTCCTTATATGCTTGCCCTTCCTGCTTCTCCACCTCGTTCAAAGTAGGTGATTACCGTTAACTTCCCGGCTCCCGGTCAGGATGCATGTGTGCTGAAAAAAGGAATTAGCGACAACACACATAAAGGAGAGGACAATAGAAATACAAAAGCAGGACATTAAGGCTGAGAGGGTGGAGTAGGGTGGAGCTTTTCCCATGAGGGTGCCCTCCATAGTGAATGGCTAATTGGCAGGGAACGTCATTTATGATGCTTTTTGTGGTCCTAGTGGCCTGCACACATTTACTTTACTTATTCTTTCAACAAGTAGATCATGGAGAATGCCGTTCATTTGCAATGAATAAATGTGTGACAATATATGTTCATATAAACAAATATATATATATATATATATATATAATGTATATATAAATATATATATATATATATATATATATATATATATATATATATATAGTATATATATATGTATGTATGTATATATATATATATATATATATATATATATATATATATATATATATATATATATATATATATATATATATATATATATATATATATATATATATATATATATATATATATATATATATATATATATATATATGTATATATATATATATATATATATATATATATATATATATATATATATATATAAATATATATATATATATATATATATATATATATATATATATATATAGATATATATATATATATATATATATATATATATATATATATATATATATATATATATTATATATATATTGTCTAATATATATATATATATATATTTATATGATTTTTATATATTTACTGTTCTAGTTGTATATGAATGTTTTTATATATTTACTGTTCTAGTTGTATATGAATGTCTATGTAATGTCAGATCTCACAAGGATTAATGATTTAGATAGCTTAACAGTGTAATTTAGAATTAATGATACATTTTTTAATAACAGTGTAGTAAATGAGCAACACGTGTGTTCTGTGAATGCTTTGTTTTCCTTCAATTGTCATCGCGAAGGACAATACCCTGACAAGCGAGAGGTAGCAATCGAGTTGTGTTAGGATTTCGTTAAAAGCTTTGTCCCATACAATTTTCTGGTAAAGATGTGTACCTGTTTGAGATTACATTGCTCTGATAACGTATTGTTCTGACTGCATCCAATACGATTTTCTGTTCGAGTCACGTACACATTTTTTGAGAGTAAAAGCACGTCTTGATCGATTACATCATGTTTTGTAGGATTGCAGATGAAAACATTTTGCTTCTAGCTGGAAGTTTTAAAATTTGCTCATTCAGATTTAAGAGACCATTCGTGCGGTTTCCTCTCTCTCTCTCTCTCTCTCTCTCTCTCTCTCTCTCTCTCTCTCTCTCTCTCTCTCTCTCTTAAAAAGAGTGAAGTTATTAACCCTTAAACGCCGAGCCTCTATGTACAAAATGTCTGCCGTATGCCGGCGTTGTTTGGGAGTTAGCGCCAAAGCGGAAAGAAAGCTTTTTTCAAAAAATCACAGCATGCTTAGTTTTTAAGATTAAGAGTTCATTTTCGGCTCCTTTTTTCTCATTGCCTGAAATTTAGTATGAAACCATCAGAAATGAAAAAAAATATCATTATCATATATAAATATTGGAATATATGACAGCGCAAAAAAAATTCCATATATAATTGTATACAAATCTCGCTGTGAGCAAAACGGTTAAAGCTAATGAGGTTTTTTTTGTTGTATTTTACACTAAATTGCGATGATTTTGGTATATAACAATTGTAAAACAATCAAAGCAACACAGAGAAAATATTATCACAAAATGATGCATGAATTCGTAATGCGTGGACGTAAATTTTTTTTTTTTTTAAATTCACCATAAATCAAAATATTGTGCTAGAGACTTCCCGTTTGTTGCAAAATGAAGGTAAATGATTGCATATTACTAGAATGTAAGAGTTGTAGCTTAAAATTGCAGTTTTTGACCATTTCGATAGAGTCAAAGTTGACCAAAGGTTGAAATTTCGGCACTTATCGTGATTTTTATGAAAATATCTCAAAACTGATAAAAGCTAAAACCATGTGTTATTTTTTGTTGTATTTTACATCCAATTGTGCACATTTTCATATATAAAACTTTATGTAACGGCTAATATAAAACGGTGCAAATACTACGACAAAGTGACTAAAGAAATTCTGAGATTTTCAGCAGAGTTAGCACGCGCGTAGGTAAGTAAAAAGTTTTTTCAAAAAGTCACCATATAAATTGAAATACTGTGCTAGAGACTTCTCGTTTGTTGCAAAATTAAGGAAAATTATTGAACATTACAAGAATGTAAAAAATTTAGCTTAAAATTGCATTTTTCGACCATTTCGGTAGAGTCAAAGTTGACCAAAGGTCGAAATTTTGGCACTTATCGTGATTTATATGAAAATATGTCAAAATTGTTAAAACCTACAACTATGAGTTATTTTTTGTTGTATTGTAAATGAAATTGCGCATATTTGCATATATAAAACTTTATGTAACGGCTAATATAAAACTGTGCAAAAATTACGAGAAAGTGACTAAAGAATTTCTGAGATTGTAAGAGCCTGACGCCGTCTCTTCCAAACACATATGAGTTCGTGTGTTCGTCGTCCATCAGAGTGGCGAGACGTTTGGCGTCTTCACAAACAGAAACATGCACACAGTTTGATACAGAAGATTCGTTGGAACATTATGAGTACATGATTAGAATGCTTGCATGGCAATGCAAGTAGTGGTGATTGTACATACATCAAGACAACAATGGTTAGGGAGAAACAAACGGAAATATTGTATGGTTGAAATCGCGTTCCCCCAAGAGAAAGAAAACGAGATGCTCTTGTTGTCTTGTCCACCGATGGACGACGACGAACACACATGTTTGGAAGAGACGGCGTCAGGCTCTTACAAGATTTTCAGGGGAGTTAGTGCAGACATAAGGAAAAAGTTTTTTTCAAAAATTCACCATAAATCGAAATATTGTGCTAGAGACTTCTCGTTTGTTGCAAAATGAAGGTAACTGATTGAATATTACTAGAATGTAAGAGTTTTAGCTTACAATTAAATTTTTGGACCATTTCGGTCGAGTCAAAGTTGACCAAAGGTTGAAATTTCGGCACTTATCGTGATTTATATGAAAATATGTCAAAATTGATAAAAGCTACAACCATAAGTTATTTTTTTTGTATTTTAAATGAAATTGCACACATTTTCATATATAAAACTATATGTAAAGACTAATAGAAAACAGTGCAAAAATTACGACAAAGTGATTAAAGAATTTCAGAGATTTTCAGCAGAGTTAGCTGATGCTTTCTTTTGGGATAAGAAAGAAATTCGTGCATGCGCAGCTGGGTCACACTTATAAACAAAACAGCAGCGTGATCCGTGAACTCCCAGCATCTTATTTAAAAAAACTTTTTGTAGTCGACATATTTTACGTCCACTTGGCACCCGACAGATAACTTTTGTCGATGTAAAATACGTTCAGTCGGCGTTAAAGGGTTAACATAAAATATTTTTGTTCACTGATATTAGCCTTAGCTTTTGAGATCTGGTAGTAGCAGTAATAGGTGTGTATATTTGTAATTGTGCCTATCAAAAGTGTGTTTTGTGAATCTCGAGCAGCTGCAGCTCGTGTGATTTTGCAAAAGTTTTCACAAGTTTGTGTAAGGTAAAGTGAATTTTACTTATTATTACCATGGTGTAAGAAGGTATATTAAGGGACTTTTGCCTTAGTGAAATTGCTTTGGTAAATCTTTTGTGTATTTTTGTGTGTTTATTTACTTATCATTTTAAGTACTTCTTGATAATTTAACATTGCATGCTTGATTTAATTTTATTTACCTAGATTTTCTTTTCAGGTCTGAAGTATTTCTGAATATTTGAAATTTTACTTGATTAATTTAATTTCTTAATAAATTAAAGTTTTTTTGTGATTTAGTTTTGTTTGATAATTTAACTCAAGAATTAATAAAATTTTGTGTTGATTTCAAGGAATAGTAAATTTTTTCAAATTGTTTATTCTAATTATAAATTTTGACCACCAGTAAATAGGATAAATTGTGTGCATAAGGAAAAGTGATAAACATGTTTTGTTCCTTTAGTTTTGCTGAAGTGAATTAAGACTAGGGAAACAGTTAAAGTTGTTTGATGGAGTGATGCCCTTTTACTTTAGTATATTTCTTGTTTAATTGTTGATACCTCACACTTGTTTTGATTAACTTGGTTTGATTTTTCATGTGATTAATAAGCTTTTTAAGGGATCACTGTTACCTTTAGAGTACTCAGTCATAAGTTTTGTTGCTATGAGAGTTCAGGTATCTGGCTGAAGTGATGTAAATTTTTGAACTGTGTGATTAGTTCTGTAATAACCAGGTACTTGGAACACATCATGAAAATAAGAATTTGTGCCAAGACCCGGGAACAAAACAAAACATCACTTTGGTTTATGGTTTATATTGGTGGTGTTAGGGATATTTTTTGATAGGAGAGTGACACATAATTTTTTGGCATTGTATTGTGAATTGTTTAGTTGATTAACTTGGAGAAAATGGCTCTGTCCAATATTCAGAAACTTTTAGCATCTCCTTCCATCCAAGAATTATCTGAAGCCAACCTAACTAAGGCACAGTGGACTGCTTTAACAGTGGCATGTGGGGGAAATGTGTCTAGTAGTATGATTAAAGCACAAATCAGATGTATTGCAGTCCAAGCATTGATGGACTCTGGTAAAATAACTGATGAAAATGAGTTAGAATTAGCACAAGAGTTGTTGAATGTAGCTGAGGCAGAATTTATAAATAAGCAAGAGCAAAAGAAAGAGAAAAGTGATGCAGAGATAGAGCTTAGATTCATAGCTGCAGAAGAAATCTTGATCAAGTTGAAGATGCAGGCTGAAAGAGAGAAAATGCAGGCAGAAAGAGGAGGAGAAGACAGAGAAAAAAGAGAAAGAAAAGAAAAAAGAAGAAGAAAAAGCAGCAGCAGAAGAAAGAGAAAGTGAATAAGAGGACAGAGAAAAAGAAAGACATGAAAGGGAGATGAAATTATAAGAAGCTCGCTCCAAGTTACCTGTATCACCTTCTAACCCTATCCAAGGTAATTCATACCCTGTATTTAATGTGGCAAGAGTGCAGAAGTTAATTCCAAAGTTTACAGAAGAAGTTCCAGATGAGTTTTTTTTTATCACTTTGAAAAAGTGGCTTCAGGTATGGTAGGCTAGAAGATAAATGGTCAGTCTTATTACAGACTGTTCTCATTGGTAAAGAAAGAAATGCCTATTTAGCCTTATCAGCTGATCAGTGTAAAGGTACTCAAACACAGTGTGCTACAAGTTTACCAGATGACCCCTGAATATTACAATGAAAGATTCAGATCTTTGAGAAAGGATGACAAGATGACTTTCTTGGATTATGCCTACAAAATAAGATGTTTCAAACGATGGTTGGAGACTGCTAAAGTTAAAGCTATGGATGAACTTAAGGAGTTGGTTGTCCTAGAGCAGCATCGTAGAGGAATTCCTGAACACATAAGAGCCTATTTAAGAGAGAGAGAGAGAGGGAGGTTAAGAAAGCTGACAAAGCTGCTACATTGAGTGAAGATTAAAATATAATAAGTAGCAAAAGGGATTGTAATGCCAAGTACCAGAACCAACAATGCACAGGTTTTAGGTCTCATCCAAATTTCAGGAACATTACTACTGGGAATCATTCTAGTGGTAATACCAGTAGAAAGACAGGTATACCTCTCAGCAATCGAATGTCAAATCCTCATTATCCAGTTTTTCAAGACACATACAGAAGACTAATGTCTGCTTCAAGTGTGGAAGAGCAGGATACTACAGCGGACATTGTTATCAAACACAACAACAGTCAAAGCCAGTTGGTCAAGTGGTTAAAGGTGACCAAGTGAAACAGACTACGAAGAGCTGTGTGGGGAAGATTGAAACTGTAGGGAAGACTGAGACTAAACAAGCTGAGTGGTTAGCAACCAGTGGAAATGTAACCTCAAGCAGTGACTGGATGAGCAGCTTGGAGGCTTTTAAGCCATATGTCTATGAAGGTACGCTGGGAGCTCAAGGAGGGAGTGTGCAGGTACCAATCAAGGTATTATGTGATACGGAGAGTAACCATAGTTTGGTAGTTCATGGTGCTCGCCACAGTTGGAGAGAAATCTCACAGGAGATTCAACTATTTTGAAGGGTATAGGAGGAGAAGAGGTAACTCCTATATGCCGCTTGCACCTGTCCTGTGAATTGGTGACAGGGAATATTGATTTTGCTGTAAAGGACTCACTAGCTGTTGAAGGTATACATGCTTTACTGGGTGATGAAGTAGGTAGTGTACCATTTGTTCCTTGTCCTATAGTGACAGACAAACCATTTAGGATTAGTCCTATGGTAGAGTTAGAGAAGAATAACCCCCACCAGTTTCCAAGTTGTGTAACTACCAGGAGTAAGAAGAGAACTATGCCTCCAAGTGAAGAAACTGAGGATTTAGCTGCACCAGAGGTATCAAGTGAAGGATATTTGAGCTTAGAAGAGCTGTTCCAGGGAAGTGAAGTTTCCACTAGTAATGACAAAGAAGAGATTTCCCAAGAAGGAGAAGAACCTGTTGTTCTTGAAGAGTCTCAGAGTAGTCAGAGTGTTCCTGATGATAGTATTGAAACTACAGTAGCAGAGTGTCACACCTGCCAAGTGACTGGAAAAGCAAATGAAACCATTCAGAAAGGCCCCTACAACCCTTATAAGTTAGAGGAGAACCTTTAGCAAGGTGATTATAGATGTGGTTGGGCCGCTTCCGAAAACAAAGAAAGGAAATGAATATCTGTTAACATTAATGTATCCTGTGACAAGGTATCCTGAGTCGATTCCTGTAAGAAGTATAAGTGCAAAGGTAATTGCTGAGAAGTTGGTGGAGTATTTCTCCAAGATTGGAATACCAGAAATTGTGGAAAGTGATAGAGGAATGAACTTTACTTCAAAACTGTTTCAGAATGTGATGACCTTGTTTAGAGTGAAACAATAGTTCTCAACTGCTTATCATCCAGAGACTCAAGGAGCCTTGGAAAGGTTCCACCAAACATTGAAAAGTATGTTAACAAAATATTGTTGAGTCAGGAAAAGAATGGGATGCTGGTTTACCCTTGATGTTGTTTGAAGTTAGGAATGCTTATCAAGAAAATATGGGATGTTCACCTAATCAGACGATTTTTGGTCGAGAAGTGACAGGTCCATTGAAGATTCTTGCGGAAAAAGTTAAGTATATCTTAGTTTAACCAGACCACTGAGCTGATTTACAGCTCTCCTAGGGCTGGCCCGAAGGATTAAATTTACTTTTACGTGGCTAAGAACCAATTGGTTACCTAGCAACGGGACCTACAGCTTATTGTGGAACCCGAACCACATTATAGCGAGAAATGAATTTCTGTCACCAGAAACAAATTCCTCTTGTTCTTCATTGGCCGGTCGGAGATTCGAACTCACGACCAACAGAGTGGTAGCTGAGAACGGAACCCGCTCACCCAGCGAGGAACTGATTCTTGCAGAGAATTGGGAAGAAAATCAAGAGGAAATCCAAGGAGAAAATGTGAAGAACTTGGGGAAAAGTTTAAGAGAAATTATAAATTCTCTTTAGAAAATCTGAAAATAAGTCAAGAGAAAATGAAAAGAAGATATAATGCAAAGACTAAGCTAAGAAGTTTTAGGGTAGGACAGCAAGTTGTAGTGTTCTTACCTGTGAAAAGATTTCCCTTACCAATAAATTTCAAGGTCTTTACAAGATAACAGAGAAGTTAAGTGATTGAACTTATGTGATTGAAACACCAGGAAGAAGGAAACAACAGAGGAAGATACATGTGAATCTTTTGAAACCTTACTTCTCAGAGACTAAAACTGAAATAGTTTCAGTAACACAGACAACTTCACCTACAGAGGATGAGGATGGCTGCGAATTGGGAGATGAAAGGAAGATAAACACTTCTTCAATATTGGGAAATTTGGAAGATAAACTAAAACATCTGAGTGTTGAGCAAGTTTGTGAATTAGGTGAGGTGATTAGAAGTTTCCCAGAAATATTTGCAGATGTACCTAGGCATACTGACCTGAAAAAGAATGACATAAAGATCAGAGAAGATGGAAAACCTTTTAAACTGAGACCATATCGCTTATCACCTTTTCACAGAGATGTTTTGAAGAAAGAAGTTGAGTATTTGTTGCAGCATGGATTAGTAGACCCAGTTCAAGTCATTACAGTTCTCCTTGTGTGTTAGTGAAGAAACCAGATGGCTCATTTAGGATGTGTACTGGTTATAGGAAACTGAATTCCATCAGAGTGGCTGAAAATTATCCCTTGCCTCCTATAGATCAATTACTTAATAATATTGGGCAAGCCAGGTTTGTCTCCAAGATAAGCTTGTCGAAAGGATATTATCAAATTCCTTTATATGAGAATGCTAAATTGCTGTCAGCTTTCATTACTCCTTTTGGATTGCATCAATACACTGTTTTGCCATTTGGTCTGATGAATGCACCTGCGACATTCCAACAAGGATGGATCAACTGCTAGGATCCATAGAAAGAGTGGGTGCTTACCTTGATGACATTGTGATTTATTCTAATACATGTGAAGAACATCTGAAGATTTTAAGAAAAGTGTTCAAGAAACTACTGTAAGCAGGACTAACATTCAACTTAGGAAAAAGAGAGTTTGCAAAGGCAACTGTTCAGTATCTGGGATTTCAAGTTGGAAAAAACCTTCTTGCTCCTGTTGACGCTGATGTAGAAGGTATCCGTGGGATAACCCTCCCCCCCCTACTACCAGGAAACAACTACAAAGATTTTTGCGCATGGCTGTTTTTTGTCACTGATTCTGTCCAAATTTCTCAGCCGTAGAAGCTACCTTAACCGACTTAACCAGTCCAAAAATAAAGTTTGTTTGGACTCCAGAATGTCAAGAATCATTTGAGAAGGTTAAAGCCATTTTAACTTCAAGACCAGTGCTTCAAGCTCCAGACTTCAGTAAGAAGTTTGTAATACAAGTTGATGCATCTGACTGTGGAATTGGAGCTGTTCTACTTCAAGAAGATGATAGCAGTACTCTGCATCCAGTGTGTTTCATTTCTTCAAAGTTGAAAAAAACATCAGAAAATTTATTCCACCATAGAAAAAGAAACATT
>NC_089770.1:31024428-31071928 GCF_040412425.1 Macrobrachium rosenbergii | reverse complement strand
AATATAACTTGGAACTAAAAATACACACACAGACACAAGATTTGAATTTTGTATTAGATTTATTGCTCTTGCAATTAAGTGAGGATTAGCTGACTCGGTGAAGCTACGAGTAAAAACATTGGCATTTAATAATAATAATAATAATAATAATAATAATAATAATAATAATAATAATAATAATAATAATAATAATAATAATTTAAAGGTAATTTCTGAAGCATATTGTAAACATTTTTTCGTCGTTATAGATGTGGCTTTATAAAAGTAGGTATATTACTTAAACGGGTTCCCAAACTCATCATACATTAGGAAATCCAATCTGAATATTGCAAATGGGTTCAAATAAGGTCAAATGCATCTTATACAAAAATATAAGATTCAGGCGAACTTTATTTGCATTTTGTGTGATCTGACTTTGAACTGATAATGCAGGATGGATTTTGTAATAAGTTTCTTGATCTGGGCATTATAAGAGTATTACTTTTAGTCCAGTAAAAAAAAATAACACACACACAATATTCGTGTTTGTTTTGATTGATTAGGAAAAAAAGCCACTGTATAAAACCAAGTTTAAGTGAATAAATATAAAAGCAGGAACTTTCGACCTTCACTAAGGTCAGCTTCAGTACAGTTGAAGATACCTTTAGTGAAGGTCGAAAGATATTCATTCACTTAAACTTTTTTTTATACAGTTTTATAATTTTTTTTCAACTCTTATTTTAGCATCGAAAGAAATACTATTTCCTCTTCATTAAAAAAAAAAGATCTCTTAACTGTGAATGAATGCATTTTTTTAAATCCTTCTTCTTCTTCTTTTTCTTCCTCTTTATTAATTGCTCGCTAACTTTAAAATACCAATGCTTCATTCAATGTTTAAAACCTTGCGTAAACCACCAGATTACGTATGAAACCTTTTACATGCCTGAATAAATGTCCTTCCTACACAGTACAGTATGCGTCCATAATATTTTATACAACCTGACCAGTCCTAATTGACAATGCCAGTTGCCACACAGCGTGACAAAAACAGCAGCCAGCAACACGTCAGCAAAAACATATTGTTTGCAAAACATGAGCCATTTGCGCACTGGTGTGGATGATACACCCCTCACCTAAATTTCCTGTTATTCGGAATCCTTTTTGTTGATGAATTAACTTTGGCAATATTATTACCTGAATCTTTTCTAGAAAAGCTCATGATTTTCATAGCCATAGATAGTGAAAAACATGAATTTTTAAAAGATTGGCTGTATTAACTAGTCAATATAGCATTTTTGATGATGAATTAACTTTGGCAATGTTATTAACTGAAACACATCTAAAAAAAAAAGCTCATGATATCATTTACCTAAATAAAGAAAAAACAATAACTCTGAAAAGGCTGCCGATATGAAGTACTATATGCTGTATAACCTGGGATTGTAACACAAAAATATAAGAAGAACCAAAGAGATAATAGGAGGAAATGTGTATTAAATCTTCTTAGCCTAATGAGGAATCACTGATAAGCTTGAATATTTGCTGAACATTTAATGCCACTTGACTACAGGACAAGTACAAATGAAGTTCTGGTCAGTTTCTACACATCGCCGGTCCCCTGAATACTGACGGTTCTTCCTCTAAACAAACGCCTCCCAAACTTACTACTTCACAGTTACTTAAAATAATGATTCTCATATTCTAAGAACACAACATCCCTCTTCTCCTTGGAAATGAACATAATCACTATTAAAGCAAAACATACGAATCAAGCAAACACATCATTCTCGAGAACACAATCTATATCACATTTTTATAGCCTGCAGCGAGTGGTGAAAAGAGATGCCCAAATTAACACATGTAACATCACTAAAATAAAGTCAAACCTTGACAAACACCAGGTCACATGTTAACTCAAATAACGACAATGAAACAAAGTACATCAAGTCACATATTCTTTCAAATAATGGGGTTTCACTTTTTCTCTCTAAGTTCGCTTATTACAAGGTGGTGGTACAGTATTATCATACATTTGAGGGTTATCAACAAGACTAGGTTTTGCTTGGTAGATGCCAGGAGGCAGCAATGTAAAAAAAAAAAAAAGATGAATTTCTAGTTACTTTCCTCCCATTATATTCAACTGTTATCATTGTATTGTTCTTTGACACTACAGTATGAGGATCAGGTAAAAATGGAGGTTGAAGCTTACCCTTAACACTGTTTTTAACTAAAACTTTATCTCTTTCATTAATACCTCTATGACATACCGTTTTCTTTTTTTTATAATCTTTCTTCATTTTCGTCTTTCCACTAGCATGTTCTAAAACTTCTTTTAAACATTACAGATCCTGGAGCCTTCTTTGTTGTGCTTGAGGTGTGGCACTGTAGTTCTTAAGAAATGCACTCAAATTACTTTTACAATTCATATTTTAACACTGAGAGGTCCTGCCAGCCTTTAAAATGGTTTGCATAAACCTTTCTACTCTCCATTGGCTTGCGGCCATAATGGTGTTATTTTCCTATGGTGAAAACCTTGTTCCTCACTAAAATTTTTAAAGTAAAAACCTTGAAAAGGAGGACCATTGTCACTTTTTAACAACTTGGGAACCCCAAAAATACTAACAATTCTCTCTAATGCTGGTAACACTGTGGTTGATGCCATAGACTTTACCAACTTCAAAAATGGATACCTACTATAATCATCAATAACTACAAGTAAATGTTCCTGTGATGGGTGAATTGGTCCACAGAAATCAACAGAAATTTCTTCCCACACTCCGTCTGGAAGTACTGAGGGAAACAAATTCTCTCTCTTGTCCTCATATGTGCATGCCTGACATGGGAGACAATTCTAAATTCTCTGCTGTACATTATCATCTATCTCTGGAAACCAAACCTTTTCTCTAAATAGCTGCTTGGTTTTAACAATGCCATGGTGTCCTGCATGAGGAAGATCTATCACCTTCTCTTCTAATGTACAAGGAATGACAATCCTTGAGTCCCTTAAAACTATACCATGGTCCATACATAAAGGAAGCTCTTGCCTAATCCTGTAAAACATTGTGAACCTCCTATCATTCTCTTTCTTTCTCATAACATCCCACTTGTTAGTCTTAATAGCCTCTATGACCTTCCCTAAAGTCTTATCTAATTTGGTTTCCATTTAAATTTTCTGTAAATTTTAGGATTTTGGTACTGCTTTTGTCATAATGTAATTCACAAACTCCTCGGTTTCTGCTTCCTTGTGTAAGGAGAGCTGTGAAACTGGATGCCTAGACAAACCATCAGCTGGATTGCTTTTCCCTGGCTTGTAAATTACTGTGAAGTCATATGGCATTAATCTCAAATTCCACCTTGCAAACCTTACTGTTAATTTTGCTGTTGGACTATTGAAAATTTTTACCATGGGTTGGTGATCAGTAATCCACACAAGTAAATATGAAATCTTTCAATAGAATATATTATAACTATAGCCAAAGCTTCATGCTCAGTTTGCGAGTACCGCTGCTCTACCTCTGAAAAGGATTCACTGGCATAATTATAATCTTTGTTTCCTCATTTAAGTCTTCTGCACTAGTAAAGTACCAATTCCTTCAGGGCTTGCATCCACAATAAGAGAAATCTATTTTTTAGGGTCAAAATATGCCACGACCGCGGAACCTGTAAACCTATTCTTAATTTCCTCATAACTTTGCTCTTGGGCAGCTTCCCACTTCCACTGAACATACTGATTAGTTAAATCTCTTAAAGCTTTGAAAATGTACTCAAATCAGGTATAGACATAGAGCAATAATTAGACATTCCTAGAAAACTCCTAACTTCACTAGCATTGTTAGGTCTTTGGGCATTCTTAATTGCCGGTACTTTCTTATGATCAGGAGACACACCTTTATCAGAGAAAATATAACCAAAATCATTCAAATTACTCTTATTAAATCTACATTTATCTCTATTGAGAGTTAAATCTCTATTTTGCAACCTCTCCATAACCTTCTTAAGAACACAATCATGCTCTGCTTGTGTTTCAGCATATTTAAGAATATCATCTGCAATGTTAGTTGCACCTTTAATATCTAATAATTTCCTAATTACATTCAGGAATATTTCTGCAGCTGAGGATATACCAAAACTAAGTCTTGTATACCTTCTAAGACCAACATGAGTAGAAAATGTGGTAATATACTGTACCTTGAATCCTCATGCAACTCAGGTTGATGATACCCTTGGTTTAAGTCAAGTTTAGAAAATACCTTTGCATTGTTAAGATCAGCCATTATCTCATCCAATGTTGGAGTGAGATGCCTCTCTCTTTTGGTAGCCTTGTTAGCTTGTCTCATGTCTACACATATTCTTGTGTCTTGCAAATCTGAACCTTTGGGTACTGTAACTATAGGAGAAACCCACGGAGTTGATCCTTCTACCTTTCCAATTATGTCATTTGCCTCCAACTCCTCCAAGTTTCTTTTCTACCTGTTTGCGAATCTGGAAAGGGATACGTCTGTGTGGCTGAGCAACAGGCTGTACAGTCTCATCAATGTGAAGCCTAATCTTATAACCCTTCAACTTGCCTGTGCCTTCAAAGACATTTTTAAACTCAGACACAGTACCACTAGTAGAGTCAACTGTGTTTATGAACTTTAAAATTCCCAACTCAACAGAAGCCTTATAATCTAAAACAGACAAGTAAGAGTTTGTACCTTCCACAACGTATTATTACCATTAGCAGATATGTGACAATCAAATTCTCCCACTAATGAAAGAGGTAAAACACTTTCAAAAGGATACATTTAGCCTTGCTTTTACGTAACTTAACCTAATTTTTTTTATTTATCATAATCAGCAGAAACTAAAATGGTGACTGTTGCACCAGAGTCAGCACAAACTTCCATAGGTACATTATTAATGTTAACATATAACATAGGTCTCTCAATATTACTTTTCCTACAAATAGCCTGGTTAACATAAAATACACCTTCTTCATCACTACCACCTTCACTGGTAAAATTATACTTATGTTCATCAATACTTTTAACAGTTTTCCTTTATGAAAACAACCTAGTAAAATGACCTTCCTTACCACATGTGCTGCAATGCTTACTTATTGCAGGACACAGTTTCTTTGTGTGTGGGTACTCAAATCCACATCTCCAGCACGTTCCGTTTATAGGCCTTTGAGTGAAGTCCTGTTTAGGCCTTAATGCTGAATTCCCCTTTTGCTTCTGTTGTCTTGTTCCATTTGACCCATACTGTGATTTTATACAAGATCTTTGCTTTCCATTTGGTGAACGTCTTTCTCTATAATGTGCACATGATGAATTTCCAATTCATATTTTGACACTGAGAGATCCTGACAGCCTTTAAAATGGTTTGCATAAACCTTTCTACCTCTCCATTGGCTTGCTGCCATAATGGTGTTATTTTCCTATGGTGAAAACCTTGTTCCTCACTAAAAAATTTTTTTTAAAGTAAGAACCTTGAAAAGGAGGACATTGTCACTTTTCAACACCTTGGGAACCCCAAAAATACTAACAATTCTCTCTGATGCTGGTAACACTGTGGTTGATGCCATAAACTTTACCACTTCGACAGCTGAATACCTACTATAATCATCAAAAACTACAAGTAAATATTCCTGTGATGGGTGAATTGGCCCACGGGAATCAACAGAAATTTCTTCCCACACTCCAACTGGAAGTACTGAGGGAAACAAGTTCTCTCTCTTGTCCTCATACATGCATGCCTGACATGGGAGACAATTCTTAATTCTCTGCTGAACCTTATCATCTATCTCTAGAAACCAAACCTTTTCTCTAAATAGCTGCTTGGTTTTAACAATGCCTTGGTGTCCTACTTGAGCAAGATCTATCACCTTCTCTTCTAATGTACAAGGAATGACAATCCTTGAGCCCCTTAAAACTATACCATGGTCCATACATAAAGAAAACTCTTGCCTAATCCTGTAAAACATTGTGAACCTCCTATCATTCTCTTTCTTTCTCATAACATCCCATCCTCGTCGCCATTAGTAAACTTCTTAGCCTAATGAGGAATCACTGATAAGCTTGCATATTTGTTGAACATTTAATGTCGCTTGACTATACGGGAAGTACAAATGAAGTTCTGGTCAGTTTCTGCACATCACCGGTTCCCTGAATATTGGCAGTTCTTACTCCAAACAAATGCCTCCCAAACTTACTACTTCACGCAGTTACTTAAAGTAATAATTCTCATATTCTAAGAACACAATAATGTGGTCCAATACAGAAGAGTGAATATTTTTTCAAATGAAACTTTCGAAACCAGTAAATATGAGAAGTATTCCATGTCTTGGCTGTAAGGAAAAACGTCACTGGATATTACATATAAAAAATCGTCAGCTTTTATTTTGAGATTTAGAATTAGTTCAGTCATCCTTTTTCTGCCTAAATTAGATCAAGTCTTCTTTAGAAAAACAGACATATTTTCCAAATTCTTTCACAGACTTTTTTTCCTACCTAATATGTCCGAGAGACCTAAAATTCTCGTAGCATCTGGCCGCAGAGGCAGCACAATTGAACATTTTTGAATATCACCCAAATATATTTCTTTGTAGATACAATTTTTTTTTGCGAACTATAAGATGTAGGCTGTCTGGTAAATAATAAGAATAAAATTCATAAAAATAGTATAAGAAAACCAATCGACAGTGTTTCAATATATTTTTAAGACATCTTATATTCAACTTCACAAAGTTAAAGGTGCTACGGAGAATAATTCCACGTTACCTCCCTTGAAGAAAATAAAATATTTTCCAACCTAATTTTATTCCTGCCCTGGGGATGGTGGGTGGTGGGGAAGAGAGTAGGGAAAGGGGGAGGTGGATGGGTGAAAGCCTATTTGATCTTACGCTTATGTTCTATTGGTTTTTTAAGCTGGTTGTGCCAACACGGTCTCGTATATCTAAATTTGTTTCAGAAGGAACAGATAAGAAAAAATCCATGTCATTGCTGTAGATAAAAAAAAATAACCCGGTAAAAATGCTAGCTCAATATTTTTTCTGTTAATGGAAATACATTTTCCACATTACCAAACACGTCACGAAATCAAGCACCTCCCAAAATCTTTCCCAGAGAAAATACTTTTGTTTAATTTTTATTTATTTATTTATTTATTTATTTCGTTAATATTAAATCTAGACCTTCTATGGAGTTGAAAGACAACCTTTCGAGGGGAAGGGTTTTTTCCTTTCCTTCCCATAAGGAATAGAGAGAAAACTTCATAACAAAATTCGCATCCTAATTTCTCAGGGTCCGGTTTTATTTTGGAGTACCGAGGCTTCGTTCGGTGATAGGTTTGTCCTTTCTTTGGTATATGGAAACATTTTTCACTTGTTTAGATATTCCTTTAAAAGCAGTTGTAATTTATTTACTTAAGTATTTTATAAAAAAAATGGATTAGTACTAAAAAGATGAATATGAGAGAAGGAAATTTAGCATTTTACCAAATTTGTCTGTCTTTCATAATAACATTTCATCCCTTCAGTCTGCCTTCTCTCCAAATTATCGAGTAGTTTTGACGCACTCAACTTTGGAAATTATTCGACAATTAGTCAGTGCAGTATGTCACATCAGTCTCTAAAAAGTAGACTCCTAACTGCCAAGGGAGAGACCCAGAGTCATACAATATATAGTATCTTATATTTGAAAGTGAATGTTTGTATGTTTGTATGTATGTTCGTACGTTAATGCGCTACAGAAATCCGAATTGTTTGACTGATCTAGGCAAAATTTGGCGCGCGGCCATCATTTAACCCAACTTAGATAATAGGGTAGGCTTCAAACGCATGCCCCCTTCGTTTCCCGTTCCCCCATCCCACTTCCCCCTTCCCTTTGTAACTGAGAAGTAAAAGTGATAAATAAACTCTACGGGTTTATCATACCTTATTTCATGTACTCGATGCCATACAAATATATTGCAGAAAATGCTTTTCTCTCCTGTGATTAGTAATTCTGTATTGAAGTTCAGACAGTCACCTCAGTAATAACGGGATAAAATGGACAGTCACTACAGTAATACCTGGATAAAACAGACAGTCACCACAGTAGTCCTTGGATAAAAGGGACAGACACTACAGTAATGCCTGGATAAAAATGGACAGTCACCAGTAATACCTGGATTAAAGGGACAGACAGTACAATAACATCTGGATAAAATGGACAGTCACCACAGTAATACCTGATAAAAGGGACAGTCAGCACAGTAATACCTGGATAAAACAGACAGACAGCACAGTAATGCCTGGATAAATGGGACAGTCACCGCAGTAATATCTGGATAAAATGGACAATTACCACAGTAATACCTGGATAAAGTGGAGAGACAGCACAGTAATACCTGGATAAAGTGGAGAGACAGCACAGTAATACCTGGATAAAGTGGAGAGACAGCACAGTAATACCTGGATAAAAGGAACACTCACCACAGTAATGTGTGGATAAAAGGTACAGTAAGAACAGCAATATCTGGGTAAATGGAATAGTCAGCAGTACTGACTGTCCCTTTTACCCAGATATTGTTGATGAAAAAGAGAGAGAGAGAGAGAGAGAGAGAGAGAGAGAGAGAGAGAGAGAGAGAGAGAGAGAGAGTTTTAGGAATATAGAGTCAGCAGCAATCTATTATTTCTTATTTCAAAGTGGATCATAGCTCAAATAGAGAATTTTTAAAACCAGCCAAAAAACCACTAACCAGCCAAATTGGATTTTTATCTGCCAGATTAGGAAAAAGCCAAATTTGGTGGGACACCCCCAAATCTTGGAACCCTGCCCAGCACAGTAATACCTGGATGAATGGGGCAGTTAGCACAGCAATACTTGGATTAATGGGAAAGTCAGCGGAGTAATACATGGATAAAAGGAAAGGTCACCACAGTAATACCTGGATAAAAGGGACAGTCACCACAGTAATGCCTGGATAAATGGAACAGTCATTACCGTAAAACATGGATAAAAGGGACAGTCAGCCCAGTAATGCCTGGTTAAATGGGATAGTCAGGAAAGTCATACCTGGATAAAAGGGACGGTAAGAACAGTACAATCTGGGTAAAAGGAACAGTCAGCGCAGTAATACCTGGATATAATGGACAGACAACACAGTAATGTTTGGATAAAATGGACTGACAGCACAGTAATACCTGGATAAAAGGGACAGTCACCACAGTAATGTGAGGATAAAAGGGACAGTAAGAACAATAATACCTGGATAAAAGAGACAGTCAGCACAATAATACCTGGATAAAATGGACAGTCAGCACAGAAGCACTTGGATAAAAGGGACAGACAATACAGTAATATCTGGATAAAATGGACAGTCAGCACAGTATTAACTGGATAAAAGGGACAGTCAGCACAGTAATACCTGAATAAAGTTAAGTATACCTTAGTTTAACCAGACCACTGAGCTGATTAACAGCTCTCCTAGGGCTGGCCTGAAGGATTAGACTTATTTTACGTGGCTAAGAACCAATTGGTTACCTAGCAACGGGACCTACAGCTTATTGTGGAATCCGAACCACATTATAGCGAGAAATGAACTTCTATCACCAGAAATAAATTCCTCTAATTCTTCATTGGCCGGCCAGGGAATCGAATGCAGGCCCAGCAAAGTGCTAGCCGAGAACAATATTGACCCGTCCAATGAGGAACTTAATACCTGGATAAAAGGGATAGACAGTGCAGTAATGCCTGGATAAATGGGACAGTCACCACATTAATACCTGGGGGACAGTCACCACAGTAATACATGGAGGACAGTCACCACAGTAATACATGGAGGACAGTCACCACAGTAATATCTGGATAAAATGGCCAGTTATCATAGTAATACCTGGATAAAGGGACAGTTAGCACAGTTATACCTGGGTAAGATGGGTAGCAGCACGGTAATATTTGTATAAAAATGGACAGACAGCACAGCAATACCTGGATAAAAGGGACAGTCACCACAGTAATGTGTGGATAAAAGGGACAGTAAGAACAGTAATATCTGGGTAAAATGGACAACCAATACAATAATACCTGGATAAAAGGGACACTCAGCACGGCAATACTTGGATTAATGGGAAAATCAGCAGAGTAATACGTGGATAAAAGGGACAGTCATCACAGTATTACCTGGATAAATGGGACAGTCACCACTGTAATAACTGGATAAACGTAACAGTCATTGCAGTAATACCTGGATAAAGGGGATAGTCAGTTCAGTAATACCTGGGTAAATGGGATAGTCAGTAAAGTCATACCTGGAGAAAAGGGACAGTCACCACAGTAATGACTGAATAAATGGGACAGTCACCACCATAATATCTGGATAAAAGGACAGTTAGTATAGCAATTTCTGGATAAAAGGGTCAGCCACAACAGTAATACCTGGATAAATGGGACGGTTAATGCAGTAATATTTGGATAAAAGAGACAGTCAGTACAAGGAGGTACAGAAAAATTTTCTGAGTCATTCAGTCTTCCAGACTTAGTGCCACCAAGACAGTGCCATGTTAGGCACCGCCCATTTGTACTCGAGAGAGAAGTAACACGAGAAGTGTATCGTAGTATTAAGAAGCCTCTTAAGGGCAAGCTAACAGCATGCTGCTACATTCCTCATTTAGAATATAAGAAATGTACATATAAATTAATTTTGTGTTCTGTCACCCTCCTCAAAATTACCTTGACCGAGTAATCTCAAAAGTATCAGATATGTTAAAGTTAATCAAGATTACTGTACCATGGTAGAATAGATTGCTTTGTAATATGTGTTGGAAATAAAGTAAAATCATACCTCATAATATGTTGGAAATGAAGTAAAATCATACCTCGTAATATGTGTTGGAAATAAAGTAAAATTATAATTCATAATAATATTAAAATTAAAATATACTTTTGCATTGCATGTTGGGAGAAAAGTCGAGCAAAGCTCGTGCCGACTTCTTGAATATCAACATGCGCACCAGAATGAAGGTGCATATGTTTTCTTCTGTGGGGAGCTATTATAAGTATCAAGAAGTTGTAGCATAGTGGTCATTCAGCTTTCTTGATTTCACCCTTGAATTTATTGAAAGTAAAGTAATCGCTGAAAGCCAGCCTGTAGTTGCCTCAAGCTATAGAGAGCAAATTCGCCACTGCACAGGTGAACCCAATTGACCTAGTCGCCAAAACAATAAAATTATCAACATTCCGATCTGTCCCTTTTCTTACCTGGGACAGTCATTCAGAAGGCACGGTCAATAAGGTCAAGGATGAGAGGATGAGTGTCACTCCCTTAAGCATGCTTAGTCCAACTAAGCTACTTAAGAAAACCATTCTGAAGGCAGATTGAGCTGGCTGGATTGTCTTTCCATAGGAATACCTTGGGGAACACAAGCAGATGGCCGGATCACCTGGACGAGTGACACATCCCTAGCCTGCTGCCACGTGGGCCCATCACTGGGGCCCCTACTCTGGACAGAGGCCTTAAAAGGACCTTGGAAGGAGACATCTTTGCAGTTAGCCATACACGCGCTGGTGAGTGATACGAATCACTGAGAGGTCACCCCCTTCCCGCCCTCCACCCAGATGTCCACACCAGACTCCTGACGCGGACCCAGTGCTACAGTCCTCCTCGAACTCGGGCCCTGATATACAGTCCACCTCCAACTCTGACCCAGTTCTACAGTCCTCCTCGAACAGCGGACCCAGTCCTGCAGTCATCCTCGAATGGACCTTCCAAGGAATCTGTGTACAGTACCAAGTGTGTGATTGCCCGTCTTCATTCTATGCCAAAGCCCTGCTCCCCCTAAGGTAAAGTACAAGTGGAGGCCTTTTCAGTCACGACAGTTTGCACTTTAGAAGTGTTTATCGAGTGCCAGTATTGTTTTCTCATCCTTGTGCCAGTTGTTCAGTGCCTTTTGCAATGTTTAGCGTTCCAGTGTAAAGTGTTCATTTATTCCTTGAGTCCTTGGCACCCTTAGTGCAGACTCGAGTCGTTTTATTTGTTATATTTTTTCTTTTACTGGCGTGTAATGTGTAAATCTCTCTTGCAGAGGGACCTCTTTGCAGTGGACTCATCTTGGACTGTGCCTTGCCATTATTCAAGACTCCAGTAGGAAGATCTTCAGGCGTTGCAAGCCTTTTAATTATTCAATTATCCATTTTCAATTTTTATGCTTTTATTTGTAAATATAATTTCTTAATTTATCTTAAGTGTTTATGTAACATTTCTTTATGAAGTAGAGCCCTAAGCTCAAGAAATATTTCCCTTTTTCTTTTTTTTTTACAATTTCCCTTTACATAAAGTCAGAACTTCAAGGCCAAATAAATAAAGTTTCTGTTGCCGGCCTGTGAAAATCTCTAGAAATCATATAACCCCAGGAAAATTTCGTAAAAATATATATGGTATGGAAAAAACATACAACTTTGTTTTTGCTTATCTGCCAAAGTTGCATGCGTTAGTCCACCCGGTAGCGTCGACCTACGAGAACATCCTCTCATGGCAACTGGAAAGAATCCTTCGCTCTCTCTCTCTCTCTCTGTCTCTTTCTCTCAATTCTAAAAATCTTTTCACCTAACATGTGGGAATTTAAATCCCTTTACAAAAAAAAAAATTGTTCTGCAAGAAAACTAACACAAACAGGTTAATTATGGTAACCAGTCATAATGAAAGAAAATTATAAAAAGATACAAACCAATAAATGACTTCCCAAAAGCATTATATCATTTTAATACTCATAGGACTATCTCCCGTCTCTACACTGTTTCTAAGTCCATTGTACCAGTCTCTTCTGTTAACCCTGGGCATATTATATTTTCACACCATCAAAGTACTAGAGAATAAAAAAAATGGTACAAGATCAAAATAATGCAATCAATGATACAGAATGAAAATAGAAAATAGTGCGATCAAAGTTTATCTTCAAGACTCACCATTCAGGTGAAAATTCGAAGCCAAGCGTCCTGGCTACGTCACAGTTCAAATCAAAATAAAATATTATTCCACAATATGTCTAAGCTCTGGGCACACATAGGTATGTCCAAATGAACCCACATGCCTCAATGCCCCACCTATAAACCAGTTAAAACTAGAAATCCCTTCTAGAATGTTCCAAAGAGGAATGTGGACACATATCTGTTCTCATGGCCTGTCGCTAGTCAACCTCACCCCACCTCAGGTTAATGAATTCTTAATTACCAGCGTGCTGATGACTTGCCACTAATCACTTGAGTAAACACATGTTCCAGAACTGAACATCACACTGTTTTCGCAACCAACAGGAATGTCACGAGACTCATGACTTCATAAAACAGTGCTTGGCCACCCCATACAGTATGTGTCGGGGTCAAAATTATAAAAGTTTCACCGTTCTGCTGCATGATTGACTGTCAACTCAATGGGCGGACGTTGCTGCACCTTAAAGCAACACAAATGCTTCCACTTTAAGACAATGGTTAAACACATTATAAAAACAATTATTAACATTACGACTAAACTCATAGCCAATAAAAGTCCGTGATTATAAAATAAATCCACATGGTCCTTATCTTCTTCTATCTTCAATGCCAGCACCATCATGACCTCCAATGGAGCTGGCAATTCCACTAAGCCATGTTGATGCCACACATGCTTCCAAAATGAACGATGTCGACGAATCCTCGCAGACTTCCGTCATACAACAACTTGTACAGAAAATCGCCAATGATGTTTCCATTACCATCGCTATATAGGTATTGAGAACTGGCATAAAACTACAGCCTGTCGGTGTCATGTCATAGATCAACCGGAATTCAAAAGCACCTAACAGAACCTTCTTCAAAATAAATCCCTATTTTCATAAATGTTTTTATTGTGAACTAATGTACAGCTCTCTTTATAATTTATCCTTGAAGCCTGATATCACCTATTACATAAATAGTCTCTATCTCCTGGAACATTACCACAGAACCATTATATGTACTGGAAAATGGCCTTATTGTATAACTGCAAAACGGTTTCTTGTCACTCGTCGGAATCTCAACAATTAACCCCTGTTTGATAAGCATACCTCTATTATCACATAGTATCTAAACAAGTTACTACCCATGAAAATTATAGACCCCCATTTATAGGCCCCAGTCATCAAGACTGATTCTAACACTCCCAAAAGTAAAATATCTTCAAAACTAAGCCCTTCCGATGCTGCTATTATTGCTTTTACTTGAGATATGATCTATGTTAATAACGATTTGGTCTCATTCTTAATATTCAAAATCCTTGTATGAACTGTAAACGGAGCTTCTAGGTCACCTCTATGGCTAAAGCAACCGCCCACCTTTATTCGGCTCCTGGTTCTACCACACAAAATGATAAAAAAAACCATAAACAAATGCTTAATTCCACAAAGAGAAAGACAAAGAAAGATTAAAAACTCCATGGCCAACTCGACCTGCTTTTCAAAACGTGTTATCCCCAGAAACCCAAATTAAACAGTAAACTGTTCTTTTAATCTTACAAATGTCTTCATTCAAAACTACGAACCTATTTCCCGTTTTCTCTTCTATAACCCGAAACAGGCCGTAAAATTTTGGACCCAACTTATAATTCAAGTCATTTACGATATTGATCTTCAAAAATACCTATTTCTCAACTGCAACTCTTACACCATCCAATTTCGCATTGCTTCGCACGACCATTTCTCGAGTCTTTAACTCCAAATTACTACTAAGACGTGCATATCTCTTTTTAGCTGTAGCAATTAACGATTTAATTGTATTGTCACAACGAGGTGGAAGTGACAACAAATCAAACGCACCTCGAACTGGATAACCAAATAATGCCTCAACAGACGAGACACCAACCGTGTCACTAACCATTTTATTTATGCTATGTCTAACCACATCTATATATATATATATATATATATATATATATATATATATATATATATATATATATATATATATATATATATATATCCCAGTTCTTATCATTACCACCCATTGTAGCTCTAAGAGCTTCGAGCACTTTCCTACAAGCAAGCTCACGCAACTCATTAGCTTCTGGCCTATACGGAAGAATATTTACATTCTGTATCCCCATCACTTCTACAAGACACTAACGTTCTCTTCAAAAACTCTCTCCCATTATCAGTGATAAGCATCTCCGGGACCTCATATCTACAAATATACCCATTGAAAAATGTCACCGCCACCTCATCCACCATCTTGTTCTTTAACGGAAAAATCTCCACAAACCTCGTTAACTCATCTATGATCACCAAAAAATGCTTATAGCCATACTCTGACTCATAAAAGTTCGTCAGCAGATCCTTATGCATCCTCTCAAAAGGCTTACTAGGAATAGGAAAAGACCCCACTTTACACGAAGTAACCCTTGCTGGTTTACATGAATTACACACAAAACATCCCTTCACAAAACTCTCCACTGAAGAAAACATATTCTTCCAGAAAAACATATCACGTACTCTCTGGTATGACTTCTCAGCCTCCAAATGTGGATTACCCAAAACCACTGGAATTAATTCTTTTGGCACCACGACCTGTGTCGCATCACCCTTATCCTCAGTACTCCTCATCTTATATTTAATTCTCCTCACCAACAAATTACACTCTGAATCCAGACTCGAATAAGGTAATCTATAACCTTCCTCACTAACTCACCTCTAAGGATCGCCTTTGCATCTGTTACAACCCCATCTTTATCTTGTTTCTTCTCCACCAAACTAATATCCCAATCCACACACTCACTTGTTACAGTACACACATGCTCACCCTCTGTATCCACAAAATTCCTAGTAAGAGCATCTGCCACCACATTATGTTTACCCTCGATGTACTTGAGGTTAGCATGAAAATCCCTAATTGTCTCAAGAACCACCTAGCCCTCTTAGGAAAAAGACCAGGCTTATTAAAAAGATCCAACCGTGGCTTATGATCCATGAGAACTTCCATCTTATTCCACATTAGTAACATCTTAAAATGCACTAAACTAGACATCACAACAAATGCCTCTTTGTCCACTGTCGCCATTAACCTTTCATTACTCCCTCTGTCTTGAACTTTCTGCTATAAAAAGCTATTGGATGTAATCTACCTCAGACTTCTGCATTAAACCAGCACCTACCCCCCTCTTGACTGACATCCGTAATGTGAATGGTGCCGTAAAATCCAGGAACTTCAAAACTGGAGGACTCTTCAAAGCCTCTTTGACTTTCTGAATGGCTGCCTGCTGAGCCTCACCCCATGAAAACTGTACATCATCCCTCAGTACATCCATCTAAGGCACCAACAGTGTAGAAAAACCTCTCATGAACCAATAGAAAAGCCCGGCCATTCCCATGAATGAGTGGGCTTGTTTCTTAGTCTTGGGTGTAGGAAAATCCACAATTGCGACCTTCTCGTCATTCACTTGAACACCGTCTTTTGAAATGACATGTCCTAAAAATACAAACTGTCTCTTCAAGAAAACACACTTGGCTAGTTTAACCTTAAGACCTGCCATTCTAAGACTCCTAAGGATTTCCCTACATTCTTCTAAATGTTCCTCTATGGAATCCTTAGCAATCAAAATATCATCCACATAAACAAACACATTTTGCCCAACAACCCCTGCAAGACCATTCACTAACCTCGTAAATGTAATAGGACTACCTGACAAACCAAAAGACATCTGTGTAAATTTATAATGTCCCTCACTCAATGGCACTTACAGAAACCCTTGCATGAAATCAGTTGAGGAATAAATATTCCTACCTCCAATCTCCACAAATAACTCTGGCAAACATGCCACCGAATACCTATCTGGAATGGTCTTCTCATTTAATTTTCTAAAATCCACACATACACAGATTGAACCATCCTTTTTAGGTACCGCCAACAACGTGAAATTAAATGGTGACAAGCTAGGCCTAATTATACCTTCCTCCTCCCACCTATTAACTTCTTGCTGCACCTGCTCCCTAATCTTGAAAAGTACCTATATGACAGGACATAAATTGGCTTCATCCCCCCCTCTCTAAATGCACCTGATGCTCCAACACAGCAGTCAACCCCAAATTGTCACCTTTCAGTGCAATAACATCTGAATATTCAGCTAACACCTCACCTAACCCATTATGTATTCACTGTAGTCTGCCTCACCCAAATGATTCCTAAAAGTTTCCCTTTTAACTTCCATTTCAACCTCTGTAAACCCATTTTGCTCCTTTATTGATGACATTGATTCAACGTCCACTCTCCAGTCCTCCAAATCTACAATATAGGTATTCCTCTGATATCTCCTAACTGAATTATTGCAGTTTAACATTTCCACCCATGTAACTCCTTTATTTGATACCTTATTTATTGAAACTGTACTTGCCACTCCTTTTACTTTCTGTCTACCTTCCACCACACACACACACACACACACTTGTTTATTCACCTTTAAATCACTCATCTTCACTTTCACCAGACCAACCATACCTGGTTCTAAAATAACATTTGCTAAAACACCTTTATATATCCACTTCCCCTCAACATTAGAGTCACTATCTCTCTGTGATCGATTGTCACAATTTCCTACTTATTTCCACTTACAGATATATTCCCCTCCATTTCCTCAACACCCACATACGTGATGAAACCTCCAGTTTCACCAATTGTTTTACCTCCTTTATTAGGGGTATGTAGAAATACTTATCCTAGTACACGCTGGGTGCCCCAATAAAACCTTGTTACCCAGATTAACACATCTCACCACCAAAACTGTTTTTAACCTGGTTCCCTGGTGAAAAACAGATATCCACCTCTTCTACAACGTCCAGTCTATGAGCTTGGACGTCACACAATTTCTCCTCTGAATGCCTCAACCGATAATGGGAAAATATTGATTGATAAAAATCATTGTCCACTAAACTGACTGGTCCCCCTTATCTAGAAAAAATCAAAATGCTAGACACAGTTACGGCTCCCTTCACCATAGGCTTCGGTTCTCGAACATCCTACCCTTTCCCCTTTGGATGTTCTCCCATCCAAAAATCCTGTCTATTTTTAGACTTCCTTTGATCTCCATCCTGAGGAGCTTTCCTACAGCTACTACCAAAATTCTGAGTTACTGGCCTAACATTACTCCTTTTGAATGACGGACAAAACTACCAAGAGTGCCCCACACTCTTACATCCTCCACAGTATTTAACTTGCCAAAACTTCTTCGAGTGAACCAACCTATTGCAAAATTAAAACAACAAAACTGTGCTGTTTGATCCATATATTTCCTATCACTCTCTACTTTACCACAGAAACCACCAGAAGCAAAACCTGAATCTCCCGGTGAAAGGTTCTTTTGAGGCCCCATCGTGGCTTTCGGCATCCCATTGAAAAATGTGCTACCTACCGTTGGGCATTTCGACATGTGCTTTCTAACTTGGGCGGAAATAAATGATTCATCAGACGCAGGCTCTACCGGGGTATCAAAACTACTCACTATTGCGTTGGGCACCTCATTCAAGAGCCAGGAAAAATGCAACAACTTCTGGAGATACCCAGCTCAAACCTTTCAATTATTCCACTAAGTCCAAAGCTGCATCAAATAACTGTGAGCTATACTTCACCAGAGAATTCTATCCCTTCCTGATCTTATAAAATGTTCTCATATCCCAAACTAAGTCACTGAATTCCTCTGCCCCATACGAACTTCATAGAAAAACTTTCAGATCATCACAAATCCGGTATTCCTTAAGTTGAAAGCTACAACAACATCGGCCAATATCCCCATCGTCTAGAGCAAGAAAACCCTTACCTTCATTAAACGCCTCTGTCTCATCTGTGATTTTTTTCGTACTCAAATGATTCTGAACGCTCTCAATAAAAATCTCAACCAGCTGTTGCAAAATGCCATACACCAAAAACAACAAAGCTGAATTGGTGAAGCGAAAGTTGTTACCCTATGAACTGATGTCTTCTTATCTTCTGACTCATCATCCAACATTTTCGAGGCTGTAATTTGTCCCTTGCTAGCAAAATCAGATCTCTTAAGAACCTTCAGCAAAATTTTACCTGCCCTCATATACATTTAATAATAAAAACCTAAACCACAGCCCTGTAATAATACACCCCAACCGCAAACACACGCAATATTAAAACTGCACAAAATGCTCTAACCCACAACAACAACAACAACAACAAATAAAAATATTAATACCACCTTAACTGTAATTATTCACAAGCTCCACTTCTCATGCGAGCAACAGCTAAACACCGCGTCATATGTGAGTCAAAATTAAGTCCCAAGACCCCACACACAAAAAAAGAAGAATGATCCCAGCAGGAAAGATCCCCATCTGATATCACCCTTGCTTATTGTCTCCATGCTAAAACAGCGCTGATGCAAGGCACTGCCCGTTGTATCCAAGCCGATTCGCTAACTAACCAAACCCTCCATTACCTCTTACACACCGCACAACTAAGAATAACCCAATAAAGAAAAAAAAAAAAACCCTTAATAAAGTCAGCCTATATAAGTAACCTATTCCGCCCCCATAATAATTCCATAAGAGAAAAACGAAAGACAGAGGAGAGAGATAATAAAAATCTTTTAAACGCAACCAAATGACCAAAAAACACATTTTTTCCCTCACTTGCACCCCAGCATCACAACGATGATCCCGTGACTCACTAAGTTATAATTGCAGCTCACTTAAAAACACCCAAATACATAATTATGTAGAGGACCGCGATAAAACCACCCGACATTCATTAATCACTCTACACTATGTCACCAGCTAAGAAAGACTACTCATTGCTCTGCATACCCGGTTACCTCCCAGGATGAAAATGCATGGCAAGGAATTCTCCTCTGTGCCCCAAGACCACCAACTGCTCCGAATTCCCACAGACATCGCACTATCTCCTAAATGCCTATCACTTCATTCATACTCTCCCTTCGGAGTGGATTCGTGGTACTGCTGCCGCCATTTTCTTTTGTACAAAAAAACATACAGCTGTTTTTACTTACCTGCTGAGGTTGCAGGGGTTGGTCCACCTGGTAACATCGACCTTCAAGAGAACATCCTCTCATGGCAACTGGAAAGAATCCTTCTCTCTCTCTCTCTCTCTCTCTCTCTCTCTCTCTCTCTCTCTCTCTCTCTCTCTCTCTCTCTCAATTCTAAATAATTCCCTTCAACTAACATGCGTGAAATTAAATCCCCTTTACAAAAATAAAGTTTATTCTACAAGAAAGCTAAAAAAAACAGGTTAATCATGGCAACCAGTCATAATGAAAGAAAATTATAAAAAGATACAAACCAATAAATGACTTCCCAAAGGCATTATATCATTTTAATACTAATGGGACTATCTCCCGTCTCTACACTGTCACTACAAAAGTCCCCTCGTTTTTAAGTCCATTGTACCAGTCTAAATTAACTGTATTCCCACAACAGCCAAATTCCATTAAGCTCATACATGCGCCCATATTTGCCATACATGGCACACGTATGTCATTCATGACCATAGATGTGAAATACCTGTGAAAGAAAAATATCTTTTGTTAACCCTGGGCACATTATTATTATTTTCATACCATCAAAGTACATAGGAATAAAAAAATGGTACAAGATCACAATAATGCAATCAATGTACAGAATGAAAATAGAAAATAGTGCAACCAAAGTTTACCTTTAAGACTCACCATTCAGGTGACAATTCGAACCCAAGCGTAATGGTTATGTCAAAGTTCAAATCAAAATAAAATATTATTCCACAAAATATCTAAGCTCGATGCACACAGATATGTACAAACGAACCCACATGCCACAATGCCCCACCTATAAACCAGTTAAACTAGAAATTCCTTCTAGAACGTTCCCAGGAGGAATGTCGACACATCTATTTTCATGGCCTGTTGTTACGCGACCTCACCCCACCTCAGGTTAATGAGCTCTTAATTACCTGCACGCTGATGTGTTACCACTAATTACATGAGTAAACACATTTTCCAGTACTGAATATCGCACTGTTTTCGCAACCAACAGGAATGTCACGACTTCATAAAACACAGACACACACACACACACACACACACACACACACACACACACACACATATATATATATATATATATATATATATATATATATATATATATATATATATATATATATATATATATATATATATATATATATATATATATATATATATATATATATACATATATGATTATCATCACTTTTGTACGTGATTCATTTATCACACATTACTACAGGTGAAAAATATATATATATACCTACACCCATATATATATTTCTTATTTTCACACTGTATATATATATATATATATATATATATATATATATATATATATATATATATATATATATATATATATATATATATATATTATCATATTTTGTATATTCATTTATATATATATATATATATATATATATATATATATATATATATATATATATATATATATATATATATATATATATATATATATATATATATATATATATATATATATACAAATGTCGTATATATATTATATATATATATATATATTTATATATAAATGATATATATATATTACCACCGCGCCATCATGGTAACGTCCACTATATATATATATATATATATATATATATATATATATATATATAAAAATATATATATATATATATATATATATATATATATATATATATATATATATATATATATATATATATATATATATATATATATATATATATATATATATATATATATATATATATATATATATATATATATATATATATATATATATATATATATATATATATATATATATATATATATATATATATATATATATATATATATATATATATATATATATATATATATATATATATATATATATATATATATATATATATATATATATATATATATATATATATATATATATATATATATATATATATAAGAAAGAGCAAAGCCAGTACTTGAACATAAGACATCCTTTATTTATGACTAACGGTTTCGTAGTAACTGCCTCCGTCATCAGGTCTGACAAAAAAAATTTAGATAGAAAATAATCGAAAAATCACTAAATCACGAGCGATCATTACAGTATAGTAATGTTACACAACAGGCTTTATAAAAACTGGTAATGTACAAGTATAAAAAAAGGAAATAAAGCAATACTAAAAGAAACAAATACCTGCATCACGAAAACATACACACACACACACACACACACTAAAAATTAAAAACGCAGCATCTCCGTTGTTACTGAGAGAAGGTTTCAATTTTAAAGTGTACAGGCCTTTTGGGCGCATCTTATTTGGGCGAATTTGGGGATTAGTCAATATACCATTTGGGCAACTATTCATTATATCGTATGGGTGACAAAATATCAACATCCCGTAAACTGGCACCAATCATTTGGGCTAATCAGAGTAAGAAAAAAATGTGATATTTCCGTTATCGGTTGGCTGATATCTCAGTAGTTAGCTGGTTGATAATTGACAGTAATTATCAGTTCTCAAGTCAGTGGCGCGAAAAGTGCAGATTCACACCGAGTCATTACTTATTCATTACTCGGCCGTGGAATGAAATATCTCAGAAACAAACCGACGAAAAAGGTGCTTGATATTCTCTGGGTTTTCTTTTCGTATAGACACCATATTGAAGAATGGTGATGTTTCGTGGCGATGCACAAAGTAACAAAGCCAGATGTAAAGCCAGAATTAGGACTGTCGACAGTGGAAAAGCGTTCATAAAAGCTATGACGGAGCACAATCATCCCAGTGATTAAGAAATTGGAAGCTCAGAAACTTCGAGTGCAGGTCAAGAGAAACGCAGATGCTGACATAACGGCTAGCCTTCAAAGATCACAAGAAAAGAACTCGGAAACTGCAGTGATAGCGAATTTGAACCAAAAGACCTGAGAAACGTTGCCCTTTCGTTGTGACAGGGAGCGTAGGAAGAAAATTCCAGTCCTGCCAAAAACTCGGCTCGAAGTTTTTGTATATCTTTCGGAATATGAGGTAACAACGAATGAGAAGGAAAATTTTCTACTTGCCAGTGATGAAGAAAAGGGAATTGTTATTTTTACCACGAATATTAATCTAGAATGCCTGTATAACGAAGTGACAGATATTTTTTTTTACGGAATTTCAAATGCTATCCGAAATTCTTTTATCGATTATGCACAATTCATGGATATAAGAATGGGAACTACGTCCGCACAAGATTGTAGAAATGTGTAACAAGAGAAGTTGGATTTTCAATCCTACATCAGCTCATTCGGATTTCGAACAGGCAATGATGAATGTCATAAGAAGTGTATTCCTGAAACCGAAGTAAAATGTTGCCAATTTCGCTTGGGACAGGCATGATGGCGGCATCCTCGAAATACAGACTAACTGCAGAATACAAAAATAAAGAACATGATATTGGAAAATGGCTGTCAAATTTTTTGGTCTTCCTTTTTCGGCAGCCAAACGAGTTATCAGACTGCTTCGTTGATTTTCCCGACGACAGTCGCTGCATCCACTTTGCTGATTATATAGTCGACAACTATGTTTCTGAAGAGGCTAAGTTCCCACCATCGCTGTGGGGGGCTGCCACGAATAACGGAGCTGAATCATTCCACTCGCAGTTCAACGCCCAATTTTACTCACCGCATCCCTCAGTTTTTGTATTCGTCGGTGTGATAAAGAAGATACAAAATGTCACATACATCAGGATCAGAGGCCTTAATGGAACAGCCTCAATGCGGAAAAAAGGATAAAGAAAAGAATATATGCATAATCGAGAACTTCAACAAGTATCAGGCTAAAAAGATATCTCGTTCTTGATTCATTCGCAAATTTACGGCTGTGACAGACATGTAATTTATTATAATTTATTCTTATGTTTATAAATATATTAACACTTTTTAAATGAATAAATATGGCATTAAAATTTTTACTGCAGGTATTGCTTAATTCCTATGCTTAGTTAGTGCAATGTAACTTGAGATTTCATGTGTCTTTTGATGAAGAATAAATTTCTGGTATACAATTATATAAGTAATATTTTCAAACAGAAAACAAGTCTTAAAGCCACAAAAGGTCTACGTCGGGATCAAGAAATGGCTTGCGCCCAAATGAAATAATGAGTGTCAGAATGTAACATAATTTGGCGCCCAAATGAAAACAAAGCAACCGCCCGCCACCCCGCCCCCGCAAAAAAAAAAAAAAATTTCGCCCAAATGAAAGGCGCATTCGCCTAAATGAAATGCGCCCGGCCTTCTGCTATTGCCAGCTTCATGGGGGCCACTCGACCAGAGAGAATGGAAAATGACTCTAAGCACAGACGGTAATTACTATTTTCTGCATGATCCCGTATGGCAATGAAGGGTGGTTTTGCCAATGATTGTTACTTGGACTCACTACAGTACCAGCTAAATGAGATTACCAAACTGCTCTCCCTGACGATGAGTCAACCTGGGTCGAGTGGAGTTTATGCCCCCTGGCTGATAAAGAGACCCAGGGCATCATTATTGCACGGTATATGCTACCTGAAGATGCTCAAATCAGAGAGGACAAAGGAATTACTTTTGAGTGAGTGGATGGTATCAGCCGAACGATCCCCACCATACTCCTGAGGGTGAGAACGAGTCGCAGAAACACTGGCCACATAACAATAAAGCAGTGCTGCGTAGGCGTGGTGGAAGATATTCCTGGATGGCACCACCTCATATTAGGTCGTGACCTACTGAAGGACTACTCCCCATGGACCGAATCAACTGCAGCAGATAAGCCAGTGCCTTGCGTTGGGTCAGTGCCTACACCTGACCTGTGTAGTGCTCCGTCCATTTCAGTCATTGAGCACCTTCCCAGATTTAGATTCTGGCCACTTGAACAATACACCTGAGCTAACGTCTGGCCCTATTGACCAAGATGTCGCTGATATCACTCCTTCAATCCTTGTGCCTGAGCCTGCTTCAGTGCCAGGGCCAGAGGAACCACTTGGAAAATGCAAACCTCTTGCACATTCACCTTCTTCCTCCTGTACATCAGGAAAAACTGAGCCATCAGTAAACCCAGGACTCATTCCTAACGGTGATTATGAGGAAAACTCATTAACCTCCACACTCTTAACCTCTGGCACAGAAGGCTCTCTACAAGTGCCAGATGGCACTGCCCCATCTCAGAACCTATGGATATGATCCATGTATCCAGCAGCAGCTCCGCCACGGAATCTGTCAACCTTTTCATCTCCTCTCCTATCTCACGCCTTGGTGGCTTCCCAGACTTTCAAACTGAGGAGCTGTCTTGGCTGCTCTTTCCAGTGCCGGTCCTAACCAAAAAGGAACCCTTTCCTCTTAAACTCAGTGAAACGATGGTGACACACAGTGCCAAACTCTCCCAGATGCCCGGCATTGCCGTGGTAACTCCTAGAGATCCCTACGCTTTGTCGGGTACTCTTGACGAAAATTCACTCCCAGTGCCACTTGAGTGCCATGAGCAATGCCAAGCTCTGGCCAACTCGAACATCGAGCCCCTGATAAACCTACTTCCTGTGCCAGGCCCTGCTCTAGTGACAGTGCCAGAGCACACCATAGATCTCTTTCCTGTAGATCCCAAACTCACCTCCATTTACCTGCCAGTGCCATTTGAGTGTCCTGAGCAGTGCCAGTCTCCATCCACTATAGACATTGAGAGAATTATCATTCCTGAAGGCTCTGCCCTTCACCCAATACAGGACTCCATGTCTCACCTGACCCAGTGCTTCCCAAAAGATGTAACTGGAAGGCTACCCACCTCCAGGGTACAGATGCAAAATGCAAAAACTAACTGAACAGAGTTGCTCTCCCGACACTTATATATACTTATATGTAAGTAATGTATATAAGTATATATTACTTATAGCCTTAGTCATTATTCATTAGTGTTACATAGTTTGAACCATTTACCTGATCTTACCAGAGTCGATGAACTCTCCTCACACTAGTGCCAACCTGGCATAGTGCCTCACCTTTATCTTAAGCTGAACTTTGGCACCCTATCCAGAGGAGGATGCCAGGTCTCTTCCCCTGTTTATTTTTCTTATAACTTTGTAATTTCATTTCTTCATGTAATATTCTCTTTTACCTCTTTGATCGTTTTTGTTTACTTACCAAATCTCTTAATTTAACATATTTCTTGGCAGTCTTGCCCATTCAAGAATCCATTTGCGAAGCCTTATAACGGCTCTTCAATTTTACTTTGCCTCCCACTCTGCCAATACAGAGTGCAAATTTCCTGACACTCAAGTAATAAGTCCTTTGACTCCCCTTCCATCCCTATAAGAACATGGTATGTTTTAAATTGTGAATAACAGAGCCCTTCCCATACGAGTGCCATGTTATTGGTCTACCATATCAGTGGCTCCCAAAGTGTAGATATTTCCTTTTTGTTACTATCCTCTTTCCTTGTAATTTACAAACCTCTGGTTCCCAGTAGCAAATACTATGTACTGATACATCACACATACTTATAACAATGCCCAACTGGCAAAACCATCGCTCATAAATATCATGCCATCACCTAACATAAGAATACAAATACTTCATAGTACTGCCTCTTCAAGGTGAAATAACCAAATGACCTTGGGACTGAAGTCTATTATTAATAAGTGCATGGAGTATTTTATGAACAACCTTATTAACCTCATAATATTAGGTTTGATTATGTAAAAGTTAAGTAACAATCTCATTCATGTTGTTTTCTTTAAATGTTTCTTAGTATCATTTTAAACTAGGGTTATTAGTATTGTCAGCAGCATAATTAATTCTGCGAGTAGAGAGGATGTCATAAGTGATTTTCTTTTGTAGTTCTTGTTTGGCTTTGATCTTTTGCTGATGCATCATCATTTAGAATAACGTAACCCAAAGGTTGTGAAGAGGGATAGCTTGTCAGATGAGCTAATGTGATTGCAGCCATTCCAACCTGATTTAGAGTGCAAATGTCAATTGAGGCAGGAGGGTAATGAGGTAAAAAGCGACGTAACAAGGACTGAAGGGATAAAGCTACCAGACGGGAAGAGCATCAAACACATAGATGAGACAGGATACAAGTACCTGGGAGTAATAGAAGGAGAGGATACAGAACACCAAGAGGTGAAGGACACGATTAGGAAAGAATATAAGCAGAGACTTAAGGCGATACTCAAGTCAAAACTCAACGCCGGAAACATGACGAAAGCCATAAACACATGGGCAGTACCAGTAATCAGATACTGCGCATGAGTAGTGGAATGGACGAAGGCTGAACTCCACAGCATAGACCAGAAAACTAGAAAACACATGACAATACACAAAGCACTACACCCAAGAGCAAATACAGACAGACTATACATAACACAAAAGGAAGGGTGGAGAGGGCTACTAGTATAGAGGACTGCATCAACATCGAGAGCAGAGCACTAGGGCAATATCTGAAAACCAGTGAAGATGAGTGGCTAAGGAGCGCATGGGAAGAAGGACTGATAAAAGTAGGTGAAGACCCGGAAATATACAGACAGGAGAATGGAAAACAGAACAGAGGAATGGCACAACAAACCAATGCACGGACAGTACATGAGACAGGCTAAAGAACTGGCCAGCGTTGAAACATGGCAATGGCTACAGAGGAGAGAGCTCAAGAAGGAAACAAAGGAATGCTAACAGCGGCACAAGATCAGGCCCTAAGAACCAGACATGTCCAAAGAACAATATATGGAAATAACATCTCACCCATGTGCAGGAAGTGCAATATGAAAGACGAGACCATAAACCACATAGTAAGCGAATGTCCGGCACTTGCACAGAACCGGTACAAAAAGACATGATTCAGTAGCAAAATTCCTTCCACTGGAGCCTGTGCAAGAAACACCAGATAGCTTGCAGTAATAAGTGGTACGAATACCAACCTGAGGGAGTGATAGAAAATGATCAGGCAAAGATCCTCTGGGACTATGGTATCAGAACAGATAGGGTGATACGTGCCAATAGACCAGACGTGACGTTGATTGACATGATCAAGAAGAAAGTATCACTCACTGATGTCGCAATACCTTGGGACACCAGAGTAGATGAGAAAGAAAGACAAAAAATTGATAAGTATCAAGACCTGAAAATAGAAATAAGGATATGGAATATGTCAGTGGAAATTGTACCCATAATCACAGGAACACTAGGCACGATCCCAAGATCCCTGAAAAGGAATCTGGAAAAAATAGATGCCGAAGTAGCTCCAGGACTCACGCAGAAAAGTGTGCTACTAGAAACAGCGTACATAGTGAGGAAAGTGATGGACTCCTAAGGATGCAGGATGGAACCCGGAACCCCACACTATAAAAACCACCCTGTCGAGCAGGATGACTGTGATAGACAAAAAAAAAAAAAATAAAATAAATTATAATAATAATAATAATAATAAATATATAAATAAATAAAAATAAACAAATAAAAAAACAGTAATAATAATCGTACTCAAGTCGTTAATGTGCCAAGGCTTAAAAGCAGTTGAAAATTGATTTCAGTTGCATCAGTGTGGGTTAATCCTACAGTATTTCCTAAAAAAACAATTAAAGCAGAAATATCTGCTCTGTCTGAAAAACTAAATTATGAACGTCACATGCCGAGTCAAGTATCTGATGCAAATTCCTGATACAATATTATCAGGTTCTCATATACCTTATTATCTTCCTTTTTATTCTGGATGGAAGTATTCATCATAAATTAAGGAGAGAACTAGCCTCAACACCACACAAGAGACTTCCCTCCTCCCAACGGTGGCACCGCCTGCCAGCACCCTTGAGCCGAACGAACGGACCATCTACTGGCAGTGATCTTCCCAGTATTACCCCCCAAAGTCTCCAACGTCCACACGCGAAGACCAGTGCGAGCATCCACCTCTGGGAGACAGCTTTGCTAAGGGGCTTAATCCTCCGAACCAACTAATGAAAATTCAACTCTCACTACACGGAGAACCCGGGACGCTATAAATGCCGATTCACGACCCCTTTCCAACCAGAATAAGCTCACTCTACCTTGAGCATGAACCGATGATACGGTTGGAAACGTTGGAATTCCACTACACCCTTAGAAAGATGGCGAAGAAGATTCTCCATATGAGAACACAATTAATCCTGGGTCCCAGATTCAATTTGCGAGCCTCAGAAACTCTACGGCTACTAAACGCCATTTTTAGCTTCCTCTCACATGGTATAAAAATTAACCTCATTAAAAAAAACATTTCCTTACCCAGACTATGAACATCGTCCAGTTATAGCAAAATAAAATCAGTTCCACTGATGCTTCCATTCTCTTTAAGAGGGCATGTTTGAAAGAGGGTCCCGCCCTTCAAATAATAATAATAATAATAATAATTAATAATAATAAATGTCATACGTCCTGAAGAAATTTAATTCAGTCCCTTCTGATGAACAGTTGTAGTTCTCTAACACATTTTAATAAAAAATTAGTTTATATATTCAAACTGTTTTTTGAAAAGTCTATAATTTACCGTTTGTGAAGAAGCAATTAAATTCTACAATCTTATAAAGAATTTCAACGAATTTTCCTTACAATTACGTTTCTGAATTTCATGTGAATAATAATAATAATAATAATAATAATAATAATAATAATAATAATAATAATAATAATAATAATAATAATAATAATAATAGTGAAGTCAAAAACTTTTTATTGAATATACTGTAAAATAATATTTGATGAATAATACTGATGATCGACTTTTACTTTGATATTTAAGTTCATGCTAATTTTCATTTGAGGTCCATGCATCTACAATTTGTACTGCCCACATTTTACCTATGTTAACAATATTTACTAATCGTCTTGAAATTAAATTCGCCTAAAAATATCTAGTTATTGCATGAACAGGGTTTATCATCAATTCCTCTTGTTATAATCTTTGGTGATCAAAATTTCCTTATTTTCTAAATTCACGATCTATTTTCACTTGACCACGTAATTCTTTATCAAGCGCAAAAAACTGATACGGATGATGACAGTAATTTGTTAGTCAACTTACCAACATACATTTCACTTTAATGTGAAAATTTTTACAGTAAAATATTTTAGTCCAAATAATTCCACATACATCTTATCAAGTGATTATACAATTAAATGGTGAGGTGATACAATGGAACGTTTTTCCACCTTTGCGGTTGGCCATTCCCATGTAATTTATAACAGAAAGAGTGATAGAAATGGAAGAAGAGGTTTAGACTGGAGTAACGATAGAAACTTGAAAGACTTGGAATCAGCAGATGAGGCTGTAGTACTGAGCAAAATGCCATAAGATTTACAAAGCTTGCTTAATAGGGTGTAAGTATACGTCTAGACAGATGGGGCGCAAAGTAATTCTAATAAAAACAGAATACGGGCGAGTATGCATGAAGGGATGAAATAACTTTAGCTAGAGAATGTATTAACAGGACTAAATCTCTCAAATATTTGGGAACAATGACGTCCAGTACAAGATCTTTCGAGTTGGAATTCAGTGAAAGACTGAAAACGCAGATCAAAGAATGTACAGCTGAAATAAGATTTGGAAATCAGATTCATTGAACTTTCATAAGGAATTAAGAATCTGAAGTGTTGCATATACAAAAGTAAGATCATTCGTAAGTTTAGACTGATCTGTACTGCTATAAGGGCGTGAATCCTGGTCTGACAATGAAACTAAATCTAAAAGACAGCACGATAAAGTTAGATATACCATAAGGAAAATTACGGAAGTTCAATATGTAAACGGGATAATGACTACGTGACATAGAGATGGTCTGGACATGTACATTGCACAACGCCCAGGAGAACAATTCGTGATAGTGTCAGATCGACTCCTCTAGGCACTAGGATACTTGGAAGACTTAGACCAATTTGGACGAGATCTACGAGAAGAAAGGTTGGAGAGGACTGTAAATTGTGGAAGATAGGTCCAGGAGAGATATTACTGATAGAATCTCACAGAAGTCTTTGAATATCCGTAATATATACTGTATATATATATATATATATATATATATATATATATATATATATATATATATATATATATATATATATATATATATATATATATATATATATATATATATGCATATCATACATACATTCACATATATATACATGTGTATATACATATATATATATATATATATATATATATATATATATATATATATATATATATATATATATATATATATATATATATATATATATATATATATATATATATAAATATATATACATATCATACACACATATATATATATATATATATATATATATATATATATATATATATATATATATATATAGTAGTTTTATTTTCACTATTGTAATCACAGTCATTTACCGTTCATCAGAAAATAATAGCCATCTACGTACCAACTGCCATTAGGTTTTTTTGAGTCGAATAATGATGAGTACTCGCATTGTATTGCATATGCGTACTGGAAAAACTTTTTCTAAAAAAATCATATTCAAATACTTCGTAACTTGCAGACAATTCTAAACCCACCATTAAAGCAGACAGAAACCAGTAAAATCCATATTTTCAATAAAAATTTTCAGTCTAGCATCTCGACAAGGAGGCTCTCACAAGTTCTCACTAAGCAAAGAGCGCGAGGACACCACGTCCATCCAGCTCGGCGGCTGGGAAAGAACTGAGGGCCATTTACTGAGACGGCTCACATCACTTACCTTTATTTTTTTCATTTCCGGGCTTGGCACACTTCCCTCCATCCCTCACCTGGCGGTAATTAGGTATAAAATACCCGTCAGGTGTCTTTAATAACCTCTTTCGTATCACTCTCAGCTGAAACGTTTAAATCACACATTTAAGTGAAGCATTTCTAAAGAAAGCTGTTGAAAGTTCTCATATTTTTAAGACTTACACCTTCATACACTTCACGAAAAGGGAAATACGATTACGAAAGCTTACGATCTCCGCGCATGCGCAGATCCTTGCCCTTGCGGGTATACAAACACATGTTCTTAATGCCATTTATGCGAGCCCACGCGTGCATGACCTAATGGTTCGAATGTGTTTATCGATGTTTGTGAAAGTATCGCTTGTCATGCCATACATTCACAAAAGGCTGACCAGAATTAGATTTTATTTATAAACGTTTTCCTAAGTCATGCTTTTTATGTTATTTGGTTGCGTAGGAATTTTCCAAAGAGTTCTTACTGTATATATTTCTAATTTCTTAATGATGTTATTCTTCGTTTATTTACAGCAGTTTGCCTGAATAACATCCGTTATTTTGGAGCTTGAATGTAGAAAGAAAAAAAAAACAGTACTGAATTTTCTCTGTTATGAAACTATTGAGTTTAAAATAGTATAGTTTCATTGATAGCTGTTTACGTATGCATTACAGCTCTGGCTTTGCAATTGTCATTTATGTGTTGTCACTAATTTTTTTTCGTTTTGTTAAAAAAAACTTTTACTTACAGGATTGTACTCTTTGTTCGTTTTCGACATGCTTCTAGAACTCTAGTATACATATTTTCGAAGCCTCTAGTATCTAACAATACACAGATCTAAATCTATGGAAAGCCCTTACTAAATTGGTAGTAAACATATTCTTTCATCTTTGCTGCTCACTTTTTAAAATATACCATGCATCTAGTTTCACTACAATCATGACATTATCAGTCTAGCATCTAACCTTAAGGTAAGTTATAAACTAAAACGCTCCTCCATCCGTCTACCAAAAAATTCCTTAAACATTAGAGAAAAATATCGAAGCTTCTCTTCTGGCAACTCGTCAACTGAGAAACGATAATAGAGGCAAACATTCTCCGTCCAGATGGAACCCACAAGAATTTTCTATATAAATTTATTCAGTGGCCATCTATCAGTCCCGAACACCATTCACAAAGGAGGCAGATAACCTATGCTAAAGGGCATCTACACAGCCGTATCAGCTGCTGCTCCAGCTTGCCCTCCAATGTTATTGGAAAGTACAGGTTAGTGTAGTCGTCCCCGTTTGCCCGAAGTCGTCCCAACCATTAGAGTAATGATTTGTGGAGTTCAAAGGAGTCCAGAGCGGAGGGGGTTTCTAGACCGTAACGAGGATGCGTATATCCTTGATTGTTAGTTAAATACATTCAAGAGGTGACCTCAAGAGATGTTTGGTGTTCGTTTCGCAAGACAAGGAGGATGTAATGAGAGGTTTTCTATGCTACGATTACGGTACTATAACCTCTTGATTTAAGTCTTCTTACTACTGTACGTAGTATTTGTTAAATAATGTGCTGAAGGATCCACTCAGTTTATATGATCTGCTGGTGAAAGAAAAGGCATCCACTCAGTCATATGATCTACTGGTGAAAGAAAAGGCATCCACTCAGTCATATGATCTACTGGTGAAAGAAAAGGCATCCACTCAGTCATATGATCTACTGGTGAAAGAAAAGGCATCCACTCAGTCATATGATCTACTGGTGAAAGAAAAGGCAGTATAGAATTTTTTTTATCAACATTTGCTTACTTTAATGAGTTGCTGAGAGCTTCTTACTCTGAATACGAAAAAGTAGTTTGATAAGTATTATCTTTTTTCACCATGAGACAAAATAATATTAATAAGTTATAGTCTTTATTGCAGTTAAACTGGTTCAAACCAAATAAATTTGTCTGGCCACTCTACACTAATTTCATGAATGCCTTATTTGTTTCCAAAAATCCTACGAATTCGTTAACTTTTAGAAAACAGGTTACAGCCTCTAACAAAAGAACATATTTTTACTTTTTAGACTACAAATATACGATAAAATTATTGAATATTTCCAGTTTAACATTTAACATGTCCCAATTTTTCTAGCGTTTGTATATAACCAATGCCTTTTATTTTCTTCAAATTGCATTATTTTACCTTTCATTTATTCCTTTATATTCAGTTCGTTAAATGTATTCATTATGAACTATTTTAGAATTCCTTTATTCTTTTATATTCAGGTCTATTCGTTGGTCATTACAATTTATTTTCTTTTCACAATTCCTTTCCTTTTTTATCCCTATCACAATTCATTAAAAATTCATAATTTGCTTCCTTTCCCTTAGGAAAACTTTCCTCTTGCCCTATTTACTTTTACTTTTGTCATTGCTTTTATACTCTCTCGTTCTGCCTCCCTCCTCCTATTTGTCCTTTTGTCATCATTTCCTTTTGTACTCTCTCTTTTTCGTTCTCTTTGACCCTTTCGTTCTTTACATTTTTCTCTCCTTTTAAAATGTCTTGCATTTTGTATCGACTCTTTATTTCCATTCCTATATATCTTGTTTCTCTTTGCCCCTTTCCTTGTTTGTCTGTACCTGTTCTTTGTCTCTTCCTTTAATTCTTCTGGTATTCCTTTTCCTTTAGTACCTTATTGTCGTACTATTCGCTATCCCGTTGTCCCTTTGTCTGTGTCCCTGTTATTTCCCTTTGTCATCGATTCTCTTAACTACTTCCTATAGCAACTGGTCTATTCTGCCTGTTCTATATCTCGCTGTTCGTCGTTTTCTATGTGGCTTTGGAATTTAGATTTTTCATGCCTTTTCTAAGCCCCATTCCTTGAACGTCCTACCTTTCGCAGGTGTAAGATTTTGCTTTCCTTTCTCTTCATCCTATTCTTTTATCTTTCTCTTTCATTTCTTTCTAGCATTCACTTTCTAAGCTCCGTATTTACTTCTTCTTATTTCTTTCTCCTTTTGGACGTCGGAGATTCTAACCGTTCTGCCATCCCAGAGGATCTATGAGACAAGGAAGGTGCTTAAACTTGTGCTTTTCCAAAGGTAACTTATGTTTTTTTCTTGCTTGCTATTTTTATGGTTAAGACCTTTCTTTTTATTACATTTTACTAAATGAATTATTTTTAGGCCTGTGATGGTCCTTTCATCAAGTCTGTTTTCGTTGCTTTAGTGATAAGGTATTTTCTTAGTGATTATATATATGGACCATATTCCGTAAATCTATAAATTTTTTGTATTATATATTATATATATATATATATATATATATATATATATATATATATATATATATATATATATATATATATATATATATATATATATTTCAGAAAATATAGCTGCTACAATTTTAAGGACACATATATGCATTTCATAGCTTCAATGCTTTAAGATGTGATGAAAGAATTTATGGAGTCAGATGGAAGTAGGTCGAGAGACTCGAGGTAAAATCTTTGTGTTCAGCAAATGGTTTGATTCCTCAGCAATATTGCCGGTCAGGTGATCTCCGAAGTGTTATGTATATTCGTGAGTACGTGCGTTAATTTGATCTAGATTACGCCAAAATCTGCCCTAAAAGTGAGTTTGATCGTTCATTAACGTGATAGAACTGCAGTTGTCTAGACGTAGCTTTGGAGAGGATCCAGGCTTTAAATCGGCAGATAAGGTAGACTTTGAAATCTCTGTTTTTATGGGAGAAAATTGAACTTGTGATTTTTTACCATGATTTTCTAATCATTATGAACTTTTGAACTGGTGTGGGAGATTTAATATGAATATTCATACCTCTTTTATATTATTATTTTGTCATGTTACGTTTGCCATATCTTGGCTATGCATTTTACACTTTCCATTATTGTGTTTTGCATTTCATATATTTTTGGGAGTTTTCTATCATGTTTAATTCTTCCGACAGATGTCTGTGGACAGATGTCGGTGGACAGTGTGGACTGGTTCGAATAACATGTGGTAGACTGGTTTTGACATGACTAATTATTGATTTGGGGAGTATGTGTGAGTTTGGATATTTTCAGGCTATTAGCCATAGTGAGACTTCTTTAATCAGAAGTGTTTTGCAGTTCAGAGTTTAGTTATCTAACTCGATATTTCATTTATTATGCATTTTAATCTTTGCTTTGTTTTATTCATTTCTTGTTGGGTTATTTGAATAATAAACCTATTTTTGTAGAAACTATTGCGTTTCTTTAAATGGTCCATTTAATTGATTTGGTGAGAATGAGTGAGATTCGGGTGGGTGAACTTGGAAAACGATGAGAGAGAGAGAGAGAGACACAGAGAGAGAGAGAGATACGATACACGGTGAGAGAGAGAGAGAGAGAGAGAGAGAGAGAGAGAGAGAGAAAGAAAAAATAGATGTAAGTGTTGCCGTGAGCGAACGTTCATACGCCTCCGTTTCATGAATAAAGATCGTTGGAGCACGTTACGTACACCTTCAAAAAGTGTTAATTCTGTCCTCGTTACAGAATTAAATTAATGGTAAGCAGAAATTTAATGGTTGCAGCGGTGTCTGAATGAAATGGCGGCAGCGGGTGTCTTTTGATTTTAAATGGTGGCAGCATGATTTTAATGTCTTTAATGATGGCGAAAGAGGGAGATTGCTAATAGACTAATTGGTAACGTTGATGCCCAAGGCATAGGCGACTTCACCTAAGAGCTAAGGCGTCGGGTCAGTGTTGAATGACTGAGTAGGTCGTGATTACGTGTGAAATACGGGAACCTTTCCTTTTTTTTTTTCCGTTTCTATTCGAGTACTGGGAGTGGGGAGTTGTGAAATAGATCTGGATGATCTCTAGAGCAATTTTGGGGTTAACAAAATACCCAAATAAGTGTGAATAGTGGCGATTGTGAGTTAATTACGCAGAGTGATGATTCAACAAGAATTGCGCTGGGTGTCCTTTTTGCTTCGCCGTCGAGTGGGTGACGTCACAGGTTAGCAAGTTGAGAGATAGGTACTTCGTTTTCTGTTTCAAAATTGGTAAGTACCCCATTCTCGTAAGTTGCGCAGAACGCCGTTTTCTGTTCTTCTTTTAGAGGGGTAACTTGTGCCTTTCTCTAGTGTTCTTTTGGTTTCTCTTTTTATGTTGTTACGCTCAGGGCGTGTGATTACTCACAAAATGCCGGACGATGCAGCAAGCACATCCCAATCAATTGTGGTGCATAAAGTGACGAACATTAGTGCGGGAATTACAAATTTTAAAGGGTTAGTTGACGGAAAGCCAACCCAAAATATAGAAACTTTCATTGAGTCAGTGAACAATTATCTGAATTCCAAGAAAATTACAATGGCGCTGAAGCTTTAACAGAGGCTAAATCATTTCTGGATTTAGATAAAGGAGATATTGGGAAACGAGCACGCAGTTTCGGGTTCAGAAGGTGTAAAACTTGGAATGAACTGCAGAAATTTCTACGAGCTACTTATGGCGGAGTTCAACGTGAATGCGCAGTTCGGAATTTGCGAGAGTTTCTCAAAATAAAGAAGGGCAATGATTCACTAGTCACATACAGTGCGAATTTATTTGATGCAGTAGTTGAGTTAAAGAAATCTATAATAGGTTCTCCATGGGTAACTGGAAATAATATCTCCTTAGATAATTTTGAAAGATTGTTACACTTTGCTTGCCTTTTAACGTCGGTCCCAGATGTAATTGTAGATAGTTTTGATAAGAGAATTGATCAGGATACAGACGAATCCTTTTTGTTTGCACAGATTAACAAAAATCTAGCAAAATGCCCGACACTGGACAGTAGTTTTGTACAGGGAGGTGCAAAGATGTCAGCTGCGGTTTCCAAACCACAGAATAATGATAGTCGCTCGCATTCGGGAAATGATGCAACAGCGAAGACATGTGCACGAGTAGAATCGAAGAAAATTCCAGAGAGATCAGTCACAACGATACGTTGTTTTAATTGTGATAAAATAGGCCATAGTAAATCAAATTGCAGAGTGAGATATTGTTCAGTTTGCAAATCTTCAGATCATGGATGGAGATTTTGCCCAGCCACAAAGAATAGAGATTATTCAGGAAGTCCTGGGAGGTTTTTCTAGATATGACAGGAGAATTCCACATGATGCAAGTTCTAGATACACAAAGGAACAGCAGAATTTTCACAAGATAAGTTCGAAAACGGACACAGGATAATGACTAATCAGGTCGTAGAGTCACTAGAACCTAGGCCGATTGTACGTGGATTCTCTAATGGCAATGAAATTTCTATTTTCATTGATTCTGGTAGCTCAGTTAACTTAGTAAATGCTGACCTTTTTCACTCGAGGTTTCCAGAGTGCAAATTAGTCCCTTCTAGTGAGACAGTGTGTGATGTACAAGCGAGGAAACTGAATATTTTAGGTTCGTCATTTCTTACGCTTTGTATCGGTGGAAAGACAATAGTAGAATCATTTTTGGTCATAGAAGGATTAGCCTTAGGTGAAATGGTTTTGCTAGGACACCCTTCTTGTATGCGACATAACATCAACATTCTTACGGGAGTTCAGGGGATTACAATAGGTGAGTCAGGTTGTTTTGTTCCATATATACACAGGAAAAAACTTGTGAGAAACTTAAGACACAGTCTGAGACATGTGTAACACATTCATTAGAGAGTGAAGATATTCCGCAAAGATCTTTCAAAGGATTTTTGTTGGAAGATGTTGAATTGCAACCGCGAGTTCCTACATTAGTTAAAGTGTCGCTGAAAGAGAAAAATTTTCCTTCTCAAGTGTGCGTTGTTGAGGGAACCGAGAAATTCAAAGACGTTGTGAGTACGGTGTCAGTGAATGAAATTTCAGTCGCAGGCGTGACTTCAGTAGAATTAGTTAGCTATCAAGACTCAGTGAAAAAATATCACAAGGGTACTTATGTAATTGATTTTGAAGAGTTTAATGAAGAGCATAAATTAGTGAGTTTTTGTGGAGACGGGAATATGTTTCCTAACGAGGAGCAACAGTTCCGAAGTCAGGTTCTACATGAACACTTGGCTAAAGTTGATTATCCTGAGTATTCAGATAAAGTAGAAAAAGTGTTGAAAGAATATCTAGATATCATTGCTTTGAAGGGAGATAAATTAGGAGTTACAGATGTTTTAGAACATTCAATCCGCCTAGAAAAGGGTACAAATCCCATATATATTCCAGCATATCGAATTCCTTTTAAGATCAGAGAAGAAGTAGAAAAAGAAGTTCAGAAGTGGGAGTCGGAAGGCATTATCAGACCGTCCAATTCTCCGTTTAATTTTCCTTTGCTTGCAGTTCCTAAGAAAGACGGTAGTATCAGAGTTTGTGTAGATTTTCGTAAATTGAATGAAAAAACATGCCCAGATAGATATCCTGTAGCTTGTTTGCCTGATTTGTTTGTTGAGATCGGTGGCAAGAATATATATTCATCTATAGATCTTATGCAAGGGTTTTACAAGTTCCCCTTTGTGAGAGTAGCCGTAAATATACAGCATTTTCGGTACCAAAGGGACATTACGAGTTTAATAGGATGCCTTTTGGATTACAAGGGTCCCCAATAACATTTACTAGACTGGTTAACACAGTACTTCATGGCTTGTTAGGAAAGTCGGTGTTTGTGTACATGGATGACATTCTCATATGCACAGATACAATTGAAGAACATCTAAAGGTGTTAAAAGAAGTCCTCAAGCGATTACGGTTCGCTGGGTTAAAGGTCAAATTGGCCAAATGTGAGTTTCTGAAGAGAAAAATTGTCTATTTAGGACATGTTATCTCTAAAGAGGGAGTTAGAGTGAATGATGAGAAAGTTAAAGCCATTGTGAATTTTCCAGTTCCCAAAACCAGGAAACAGATTCGTTCGTTCCTAGGTATGTCGGGTTTCTTTCGCCGTTTTGTGCGGAATTTTTCTACAATAGCGTCTCCATTGACAGATTTGTTACGAGAAGACGTTAAGTTTGTTTGGGGTGATAGTCAACAATTAGCTTTTGAGAAGCTTAAGAACGCTTTGGTGAACCCACCAGTTTTGAAGTTTCAGATTTTAGTCAACCGTTCACCTTAGTGACTGACGCGAGTCAGGAAGGTATAGGTGCGTGTTTGATGCAGAAATTTGAGGGGAAATTACACCCAATTGCTTTTATAGCAGAAAGTTCAAAACACGTGGTAGTAACGAAAGGCTGATGTCAGTTGTGGACAAGGAGGCTTTCGCAGTCGTCTCTAGCCTTGTTCATTTTAAGATGTTGTTGTTGGGAAATAAAGTTGAGATTTTTACAGATCATCAACCGTTGTTAGAGCTTTTAATAAGCCAAATTTGTCGCCCAAGAGAGCACGTTGGTTCCTAACATTGAGAGATTTTGATGCAAACCTCAAATACATTGAAGGTAAGCATAATGTAGTTGCAGATGCATTGAGCAGATATTTTCCGGTCGAGGATGAGGAAATACACACCGAATCCTGTGTGGGAGAAGAGAGTAAATATTTGGTGTCTAATGTCTCTGATATTAGTAGTTCTGAGAGATCGCATGTAGAGGACATACACGTTCCTACAGTGCATACTTCGGGGAGAAATAGTGAGTCGGCAGTCTCGGGAGAGATTGTTATTCGTGATAGTGAGAGTAACGCAGTGTGTTATATTACGGGTGAAAATGTCACTTGGGACATAGGCTTGCTGGAACAAAAGCAAGATGAAGATAAATTGTTGTCAGATGCTAAGGCATTTCTTAAGGGAGTTTCACCGAAGAAAGGGTATAAGTTGCCTTTTTCTGGTCTAGAGTTGGAGAATAATTTATTGGTGAGAAAAGTTAAGTATAACTTGCGAAGTACTCGAAGCATGGGTGAGATTACACAAATCATCGTGCCAGAGAGTCTAGTACCACAAGTTCTAGACATTGTACATTGTAAATTTGGTTCTCCTCATTTGGGTGTAGACAAGACGTATGAAAACGTCAGGTCAAAGTTCTTTTGGAAAAATATGTTTTCCGCAGTAGAAGCCTTTGTGAAGAAGTGTGCTATTTGCAATGCGAATAAGCCAGCGACGACAGTGTCGTGTCGTTTGGGTTCATATCCCATACCACATAGGCCGTTTCAGAGAGTGCATATGGATATTCTGGGTAACTTCTCAGAGTCCGCTTATGGTTATAGACATTTATTAGTAGTTGTTGATGAGTTGACTCGCTTTGTCGAGATTTTCCCACTGAAATACAAATCAGCTGAGGAAGTTGCTATAGCGTTTTTAAGGGGATAATTTGTCGATATGGTGTTCCTGAATGTCTGATCACAGACAATGGTAGGGAGTTTATTAATAAGACTTTAGACGGTCTTGCTAATTTGTTGGGGATAAAGAAAGTATCTATAATCCCGTATAGACCTGAAGCGAATGGGTTGTGTGAGAGGGCGAATCGGAAAGTAATCGAAGCTTTGCGCATGACGGTGGGAGGTTCCGATACACATTGGGACAGATCTTTGGATGAAGTGCGATATAGTATCAATACTATGATGAATGACACAATTAAGATATCTCCAGCAGAAGCTTTGTATGGATACAAGTTGAAAGGACCTTTTGATTTGTTACCAGAGTGTGTTCAGGGTGATGTTACGGTCACTTCATTGATAAATACAGCGAGAGAAAGATTTGCACGTATCAGTAAAGAACTTGAACTTAGTTCGCGTGCAATGGTAGAGAAAAGTAACGCGAAATCGAGGGGAGTAGCTTTTTCGATGGGTGATAGAGTGTTTGTTAAAGTGAATGTTCGGAATGATCTGAATTATAAATTAAGTCCGAAGTTCCACGGACCTTTGAGATTGTAGAGATCAAAAGAGGGAATAGATTTGTAGTTAAAGATGTAAACACTGGAGTGACGAAATTGACCCATATTTCGAAGTTAAAGAAAGTTAAATGGAAAGTTGTATATGTAATGGAACGTTTGTATATAGTTAGAGGGATAAATGGGTTAATATTTGTATATATATGATATTTTTTATTTTTTTTTTGTCTCTTGTTCATTTTAGATGTTGAAGTTCTTAATCATTTGTTTTCGAATGATTTTAGGAATTGAGACATGGGCTAATTTCATACGAGATTTGACCCGTGTGTTAGTGTGTTGTTGTGTTATGATGTATTTTATCATCTGACGCAATATGTGTGTTGTTTAGGATTTTTTTTTTTGGGGAGGTACTTAGTATATCGGACCGAACAAGTCTGATCTTTTTTTTTCGGGTTGGGAGATCGTATTTGAGTATTTGGATTTTTTTTTCCAGTTTTTTTTTTTAAATGAAGGGAGCTGTATTGTGAGTAATTGTAGTTGTTAAGATCATGGGAGCGATTGCCATTACGTCAATTGCTATTTTGTTGAGAGTTAGTCAGGTGTTGCGAAATATTTGCTAACCGGAGTAGAACTTTCATGTCTTTTACGAGATATGATACCTTTTAGTGTTTGGATAGGATTCTTTTACGAGTATTTTTTTTTTCTGTTTTTGATTTTTTTTATGAGTGAGTTCCGTAGAGTTATTGTGCTTAGTAGTGAGTTGACTGTGATTATTCTGAGATACAAACTTGGAATTAGTTCACATTGTGAGTGTTTGACTTTTGCATTAGTAGTTTTGTTTGGTTCAGTAACATGAAACCTTTTGTTATTAGACCTTTTTCGAGTGTTTTTGGGAGACTCAGTAGTGACATGGGATAGATTAGAGACCATGTTCATTTTGGGAGATCAATATCAAGGTTCGGGAGTTGATTATAAGACAAGTTGTACTTTAGTTAGAGAGAAGTGTGTGTGTGACAGTAGTATTTTCCAGTTGCGAGTTGTGTCTGTGGGTGGTTGTGAATTATCATTAGTTCATGGACAGACTCCGACAGAATGTGACTTTAGACAGTTCCTGCGAGATTACCACATCGAGTCCACCAGTACTCTTCCTGCCATCTTTTGCAAGGAATGCAGTTACAATGATGTGCCAGAGCAACAAGTCGACATCATTCGTTCTCCGAGGATCCAAACTGTTTGATTCATCCTGCAGAGAATCCTGTCTACGGAATTTCTCGTACTTAGCCGTGCTGTATTCAACAGTTCCGAGAAGATAATTATGCGTCATACGCATAACGAGCATTTGGTAGTGGAGGTACCTACAACCAAGGTGCCAATGACGGTTCCACCGTTGGAAGACATTGACGATTCCGTGATGTTCCAGTATCAGGAATATATTATGCCGACAATTTTAATTGTCTTAATAGCTATTTTACTGATAATTCTTGTTGTGGGAGTAGTAAAGCTTATTCGTGTTTGTAAGATTACATGTAAAGGCTCTAAGAACTCAACCCCAGTGACTTTGGAAGTGCGTCATGAGAGCAGTCCTTAAAGCTGCAGTGCAGTAGACATTGCTAATTGAGCATAGCTCTATTCTGTTATGTTTTATACATATGCTTTTGTTTTAGTTTGCCGTTAAGGAGAGCGAGACGCTCTTATGTGGTGGCCGAGCTCTATTTCAGAAAATATGGCTGCTACAATTTTAAAGGACACATATATGCATTTCATAGCTTCAATGCTTTAAGATGTGATGAAAGAATTTATGGAGTCAGATGGAAGTAGGTCGAGAGACTCGAGGTAAAATCTTTGTGTTCAATTCCTAGTTTGATTCCTCAGCAATATTGCCGGTCAGGTGATCTTCCGAAGTGTTATGTATATTCGTGAGTACGTGCGTTAATTTGATCTAGATTACGCCAAAATCTGCCCTAAAAGTGAGTTTGATCGTTCATTAACGTGATAGAACTGCAGTTGTCTAGACGTAGCTTTGGAGAGGATCCAGGCTTTGAAATCGGCAGATAAGGTAGACTTTGAAATCTCTGTTTTTATGGGAGAAAATTGAACTTGTGATTTTTACCATGATTTTCTAATCATTATGAACTTTTGAACTGGTGTGGGAGATTTAATATGAATATTCATACCTCTTTTATATTATTATTTTGTCATGTTACGTTTGCCATATCTTGGCTATGCATTTTACACTTTCCATTATTGTGTTTTGCATTTCATATATTTTTGGGAGTTTTCTATCATGTTTAATTCTTCCGACAGATGTCTGTGGACAGATGTCGGTGGACAGTGTGGACTGTTTCGAATAACATGTGGTAGACTGTTTTTGACATGACTAATTATTGATTTGGGGAGTATGTGTGAGTTTGGATATTTTCAGGCTATTAGCCATAGTGAGACTTCTTTAATCAGAAGTGTTTTGCAGTTCAGAGTTTAGTTATCTAACTCGATAATTCATTTATTATGCATTTTAATCTTTGCTTTGTTTTATTCATTTCTTGTTGGGTTATTTGAATAATAAACCTATTTTTGTAGAAACTATTGCGTTTCTTTAAATAGTCCATTTAATTGATTTGGTGAGAATGAGCGAGATTCGGGTGGGTGAACTTCGGAAAACGATGAGAGAGAGAGAGAGAGAGAGAGAGAGAGAGAGAGAGAGAGGTGATACACGGTGAGAGAGAGAGAGAGAGAGAGAGAGAGAGAGAGAGAGAGAGAGTGAGAGAAAGAGAAAAAAAATAGATGTAAGTGTTATCGTGAGCGAACGTTCATACGCCTCCGTTTCATGAATAAAGATCGTTGGAGCACGTTACGTACACCTTCAAAAAAGTGTTAATTCTGTCCTCGTTACATATATATATATAATATATATATATATATATATATATATGTATATATATATATTATTGTATATATATATATATATATCCATATTATGGTGACATTGTTGCTCTGAATGATCAATAAATACTTATATTCATATATATAAAATAGTCCTGAATGAAATGATCAGGAAAATAATATATATAAGAAAATATCATGTTGCCTTTGTGATATTACAACAATGCTGAGGGCAACTCTGCTAAATTTAAATATTTAACAAACATGAAAAGGGGTAAGTGTAAGATAAAATAAATACATGAAACAGAAGATGATCTGACTTAGCAAACTATAAATGATTGTAATCTCTATACACCTTGAGACCTTTTAAAGTCTTCAAAATATGGCAATGATCCAAAAATACCTCAACTTGCATTATTGAATTAGCTAACAAGGGGTCAATGCTTGTAAGTAAGTAACAATATATATATTATTCATTATTCTATAACATTCCTATATACTGATAAGGAAGATCATTTGAATTAAAAATGAAACATAGTGGAGATAAAATTCAAGAAACCTGTCAGACAAAAGCCGAATATTAGAGGTCTATGGAAAAAGTAAGATGTGAAGGTATTATTGTATGTATTAGACCCACTGGAATTTATAAGGGGAACTTTGACAAGCCTAAGGAGGAGTAAACTTTTTAAAAGGCAGTGAAAAAAATGTTTTAAAAGAAAATGGAATAAGAAGTGTTAAAACTGAAAAGGACCTGTGTAACAGAGAGCAGATCCTTATTGCAATGGTAGATATTTAAAAACGGCAATAAAAAATACTGGAAATCTGCGTTTTTTATCCTTCATAGGACTTAGGGGGTCCCTCTGACCCTAACAGCGACCCATTCAACAGTCCACTACCAACTAGGTGACATATTCACTGAGTAATAGGGCAAATACTGATTTTATTATGAACAATTTATACTTTGTTGTGTATAGTTAATTGAACTTTTTCATTTCAATTATACAATTCTAAGATATGTTATAATATCCATTCCTAGAAGAGTGTTTTTAAATATAAAAAGAGAGAGAGAAATAGGATGTATTTTCCATGAATAATATATATAGGAAAGTATTCATATGCAAAATTTATATTTTGATTGGTAGGTATATAAAGTCAGTTAAACCATAGTCATTTATTTTTAATAAAGATGTTTGTTTTTGATTATTGCCATTGTATTGCCCTGTCCACCCCAACCCCACTGCTAAAATTTGTTAAAGGTGAAATGACCTTCACTAATGCAGTCACATAAACATTATATTGAAGGTAAAAGTACTTTTATTGAGGTTATTTATATAAGCAAAAGATTTTGGTATTTATTTTAATACTGAATTGTTTTAAAATGTACATTGTTTTGTAAAGTTGCCTTCATTTCATAACAACTTTTTAAAGTTGTAAACATCAAAATAAAATGTTTCCTGAAAAGTCATTTTCTTTTATACAGAAGGAGAATTGAAAGACAGGACAATTAATATGATGCTGAGTCAATATGAAAAGGCGCCCAGTAAATGAAATTTAATATAACATATATATATATATAAAGACATACCCGATATATACAACTATATATAGTATAATATCCAGAGACTATAATCATATAGAGGTATTAAACATTCAAGGAATCTGGAAATATGATATATAAATGATAACTATATTTAGGCCTAAGATCTATCATATAACATATAAAAGAATTACAATAGGCTATAAATATGATTAATGACATTTATATATTATATAATAGGGTCTGGAATTAGAACCAAATGAAACTTTTATAGATTCCTGATTTATACAAATCATGAAGAAATAAAATTTATTTAAATATTCCAAAATAGAATGGAATCATCATATTATATATATTTCCTGATAGAATTTGATCATTGAACAATGAGAAAGTATGATATATATATATATATATGGAATCATGATTATGTTATATATATATATATATATATATATATAATATATATATATGGCTTGATATAGAATATATATAATACCTGATTGTTTTGTTACTTATAACCTTATGGATGATTTACAAACTTTTTTCATATGTTGCATGTTTAAAATAATGATCGTTAAATCATATTTAGATTGTCATTGACAATCTTGTAATAACTAATGATTGAATAAAACATAATTTAGAATTGTTAATACAATTTTAATAGTAACGAGTAGTTTAGAATAAAATTTTTGGGATGCAAATATGTTATCCAACAAAACTTGATTTACCAGTAGAAATAAAGGACTTGTTTCATTTCCAATAAACATCAGTTGAAATAAGAGAGAATTTGCTTTGTTTTTCTCCAGTTAGTTTATTGACGGTTTGGGAAAAACAAATGCAAATCGTCCCATAAGCTCAAGACAAAGAATTTCATGTTGTTACAAAGAACTGTATTGTTCTGACACGTTCAAAATTTGGACTTGAGAATGTCAAAAAATACGTGTAGATCAGTTACATGTTTTGTATATATTGCATTCATATACTGTTTCATAAAATAAATACTGGGATGACGTCATTTTCCTAAACGATTTCATAAGATTGTATCTTTACAAAAAAGAACCTTTAAAACTGAATCCTTGTTATAGAAACTTGACTCTCGTACCCAAAATGCTTTAATGACATCAACAATTGTTTACGTAAATAATCATTATATAATTCTAAAATTTGTTTCATTCTGATTTCTTTTATAGTTGATTTGGTTCCTCTAAATTTTGTTCTTAAAAGAGATTACTTTAACGTAGTGTTTTGTGGTCACGTATTAGCATTAACTTTTTCTGAATTTAATAAGATTTAGTTTGTAATGTATGCATGGTAAAAATGTATATTGTATAAAAACAGTGCATAAATGATTTGCAGAGGTTTTCACAAATGTTTGTGTAAGGTAACGTGAATTTATTATTAATTTATGGGAAAGGTATGATACGTTAGGAAATTTTGAAAAGTGATATCATTATTGATAAATCTTATGTGTATTTTGAAATCTTTTTTTTACAATCTTTTTATATTTTCAAATATATTTATGTTTGTGATGTAACATTTGTTTAATAGTAGCATTTTAAGTATTTCTTGGTAATTTAACATTGCATAAATTTGATATCTCATTTATTAAGAATTT
>NC_089770.1:31009428-31021928 GCF_040412425.1 Macrobrachium rosenbergii | reverse complement strand
GTTTCTCAAGGGAGAGTTTTCTGCATGAGTCCTGGAGCTCCTTCCATCAGACTGAGTCAAGAGTGATCCTTTCATTCATTGGGACTTGTTAATGTTGTACTGATTTTATAATTTAAGTACTGGCATATTCCAAGTGAAGAAATTACTGATTTTTCTCTTTACGCCTTTCTGAGAGATATCAATTCCATTTAAAAATGAATAAATATAGTGATACTTTCTTCTTGATTTTGTCAATCATCTTCCAGTCTGGTCTATTGGCAAGGACACCTCTAAAGAAACCAAGGTAAGAAGAGAAAGACTAAAATTTGCAAACATATAACGAAGAACTCCCTCAAAGGGAATAATTACCAAAATTGGTGGCAGCTATCTGGATCCAGAAGGCGAGACGAAACAAACGAACATTAATGAAATTATCAGTGCAATTATTTAAGTTACAGTGAAACGAAATTCATTCAAAACGAACTTAGGTTTTTCTCGTCTTTCGATATTGAACAAAATATATCTGAAGAAATAAAAACACTCCATTTAACAAAAGTTCTTTGGACATATCTGGTTCTTAAAAAAATCTTGTGCCGTCCCGAGCAAAACTTTTGAACTTCTTAGTTCTCCAAATTGTAGCAATTGCCATGTTTCATTGCGATAATAAGCCCAGTGTTAGTCATTTCGACAGAGTGATTGAAGAAAAACATTCCTCTGTTCTTTTTTCAAGATTCTCCTGTCTTTGAAAATTTCTGGAAAAACAACGCAGACATCTACTTTTATCAGTCCGAATCCATGCACTCCTTAGCTACTCGTCTTTACTGGTTTTCAGATGTTGCCCATGATATCAATAAAACAATGCAGTGAAGCAGCCCTCTTACTTAGTAGCGTTCTCCTCTCTTTTCGTAAATAAGTATGAAGATCTTTTGTTTTTGCTCTTGGGTGTAAGATTGAAAATTAAGAAAACTTTCTAGTTTTAAAATCTATTTTGCAGAGCTAATACCAGCATTCCATTCCACTCTCTATGATAATTAATTATTTAGGTAAATAATTTATGTAGGGAATTAGTTATTTTTTTCTCACTCCGGTTGGTGATGATTATTTGAGAAGTTATATATATAATTTTTCCTACTTATTATGATGAATTTTGGTGATATGATGCCCAGTTTCATATAAGAATTTATTTTTTGTGTATTGCCCCATCTTTTTAATTGTGCACTTGAACTCAATAGAGAATTTAATTTTTTTATTATGACAATTTGACAAATTGTTTTTAATTTTGGTACAATATAACAAATTTTTTTTTATTGATTACTCTGAAAGCTGAATAATTTTTTTGTGTGAACAAGACAACGAGTGTTTGATTCAATTACTGAACACTGTTAGTTTGTTCACAAAGATTTAAGACCGTCGACAGAAAGATGAGATTTCAATTTCAAAAATACTAAATTCCCATAAACTGAGTGCAACAAAACAACAACAATAATAAGAATAAATAACCAGAACCAAAACATAAAATGTTAATCATTTCTAAAATATCTAACAATTTCAATACTGTTGTTGGTAAAAAAAAAAAAAACCATAGTAATATTAATAACACAACATTTAAAAATGAATCAGGCACCCGTCATAACAACATAAAAAGCCACACGCTTCTGTGGACAGGTGGATGATTCAATCTTTTTACAAAAGGTCTGACTTAAAAGGATACTGTAAATCATTTCGCTCAGTCGATGCAGATAGTCGTCCTTCCATAATTTCAATGATGAATAACAGATGAAAGAGCTAAAATAAATGAAGCCTTGTTGTCTATCGTCAGCTCAGAACATGGAGACACACATAAAACTTTGAACACTGCACAAGTTTGGCAAACTTAATAACTATGTAGAATTTAAAGAAATTTGTTTATCACTCTGGGAACCAGTAAATTCAGACTGACTTTATATAACATAAATCAAAATAATTTCTTAACCCGGATTAAAACAATTGTAATTTGTATGTTATTTTGGATAATATAATTTTTTTTAGTTTGATGAAAATAAATGAAGACTTAATGGACAGGTAACTATAGGAGACAAGCAGCAGACCAATAGTAATAATTAGTTAGCTGTTAATGTTTTGAAACTGTACTCTGTCATTTGGAACCATATATAATAGGCTTGGAGAAGAGGAAAAGACCACAACTTTCAGAAAAACCAAACTTTGAACCCAAGAAAATATCAAGACTGGCAAACATTGAAGACAATGAGAGAAGAAATAGAAGGAAACTGATAAATCTATCCAAGAATAAGTAACAACAACAGACCGACAAAATGAAAGAAAGTCAGAAATAATAATAATTTTAAACTGAATAATAAGCAGTGTATGATAATTCCACTGTCTGTAAATAGACCGAATACCTTCCAAGGGAAATATCGACTGTAAATACCGAAAAGAAAATGGAATCCAGATCAAAAGGTGAAAGTCTGAAAGCAATTAATAAAGAATAAACCACACAAACCTTATAGATATGGTCAAAACTCAAACACAAACACTTCAACCCAAGTGCAACTATTCTAGGAAGGAATTGAGACCAAAGACAAGCTCTGCCAAAACTGAAATCTAAAATCATTTTACAAAATGAGTGTAGAAAACCTAGAATCTGCCACATGATTCAGAGGAAGAAAGTAGAATTTAACAAAATGGATTGAATGCAACAAAGGACTGAATAACAAAGAAATAGTTGAATTACAATAGTAAATTTCTCAAATCAAATAAGTCTTCAAGTCAATAACAATTTATCCCTATACAGAATACCACAAATGAAAGTCCCTTCAAGAAGATAAATTAAGAGAGAGAATTAGCAAAAGGAGAGAGAAGGTTCATTTGTTATCCATACTGCAGAGTAAAGAAGTTGTATTTTCCATGGATGAAGAAGAAATAAGCCAGAAAATATTTACCTATCATTAAAAATTTAATACGAAAAATTATGAAAACCTGATGGATTCAGAGTAAAGAAATGTGAAAATATAAACAACATTCTAGGCTATGGGTCATTTTGGAAAGAAAAATAACATGATTTCAAACAAATTAATAAAAACTCGGAATAAAAGAAAACAGAAAAAAAGTTTAGTCATGGAGATTAGAAATAGACCCGTGTCAATAAAACTGTTGAAAGTTTTATAGTTCTAGAAGACAGAGAGAGAGAGACAGGTGTTGTTCTCATGATTAATGAAGAAATGTGGAATTATACTAGACATCAGAAGGACTCAAACGCCCACAAGATAATAAGAGAGATGAACTTGGATTTACATGAATCCATTCAAAAAATCTGATCAATTTGTCTGAATAATACGACTAATAATAATAAAATACATACAATAAAATAATAATAATAAGAGAACAATCAAAATAAAATGAAAAGAAAGGAAAGAAAACTGCATCCATTACAGACTAGAAAGAGAGAAGATGTGAGAGATCCAGAAATTATACTTTCTCGTGCAATTAAAAAGAAGTGATTCCACTAAATTTGATTTTGATCCCAAAATATTCCAGCTGACAACAAGACATTTATATGAGGACATGAAAATATGGGAATAAATAGCATGGAAGGATAGAAAATGTGAAAATATGAAATATGAAATTTGAAAATGATAAAAAATATTGTTAATATGAAAATATGGAAAAAGTAAATATCAAATATGATAAATAGCAAATAACTGAAGAAATTTAAAGTGGTATAGATTTGAACATTGACGATATTTTAGAAACTGTTATGAAGAGCTGGTGTTGATGTAAAAGATTTACTCTCTAATTTGAATAACTAGGTACAATTTATACTCAACAGAGCAGTAACTTTGGATCCAAAATGTTTAACAAAAATATATTTGAGATCAAAAGAGGATGTAAAAGATAAGAATATTCTAATGTTGAATGAAGAATTGCCAGATTTTATCATGAATGGTGATAACTGCGAAGTTTATGTCCAAAACTATTCAGATAACAGACTAACACTATACGCAGGCATTGCCTTTTGCACAGGGATTCCTATTCACAATCCTTCACTAACAGTAGAAGAAAAGTCATTTTTCTCTATAAATGGCCAAAACTCTCAAATAAATCAAGAATTAATAAAAAAGATTTTCCAGAAAATAGACACAAGTTAATTCAGGTGTTAGAGAAATACAGAAATGTAATAGCTATAGAAGGAGATAAACTAGGAAGAACAAATGTTCTACAATACAGAATTTCATTAGATGATGGATCAAACCATTTTTTATTCCTAATTACAGATCACCAATAAGCCAGAGACCCATAGTTGACAATTTAAAAGAGGAAATGAAAAGAGATGGAGTAGTAATTCCTTCTAAATCTCCATATAATTCCCATTGTTGCATGTTCCAAAGAAGGATGGTAGTTGGAGACTTGTAATAGATTACAGGAAGTTAAATTCCAACACAGTTCCAGATAGAATGCCGATGCCGGTAATTCAAGATATGTTAGCTCAGTTAGGAGGGGCCAAAATCTTTTCATCCTTAGATTTGCTTAGTGGATATTGGCAAGTACCTCTAGGTGAAGAATCGAAACAATTCACAGCCTTCAGCACACATAAAGAACATTTACAGTTTGAAGTAATGCCATTTGGACTCACATCAGCCCCATTAACATTTGTCAAATTAATGTTACAAATTCTAGGAGATATAGAAAATGTTGCAGTATACTTGGACGATGTTATAATTTTTAGCAAAGACTTAGAGAATCACCTCTAAACATTAGAAATGGTCCTACAGAGATTAAGAATTGCAGGACTAAATTAAAGAAAATAATTCTTAATGAAATCATGTAATTAGTGATGAATTAGGACTGGTCTGCATGAATGCAAGCAGGCAAAATAAAAGCAAAAATTGAATATCCAGCTCCCACTAATTTGAAAGCATTAGGAAGGTTCCTAGGTATGGTAGGCTATTATAGACCTTTTATAGAGGGTTTTGCTACTATAGCCAAACCTTTAACAGAACTAACCAAGAAAGATGTTAATTATGAATGGAAGAATGAACAAGAAACAGCCTTTCAAACACTAAAGGGCAAAATGACCAGGAACCCTGTTTTAGTCTACCCAGATTTTTCCAAAGACTTTTACTTAGCTTGTGATGCCTCAAGTACAGGGCTAGGAGCTGTATTGTTACGAAAGGCCAAAACTATAATGAGAGCAGTATACTATGCTAGTAGAGTTTTAAACCCAGCAGAAAGAAACTATAGTACCACAGAAAGAGTGTTTAGCTTTATATTGGGGTTTAAAGAAATTTAGACACATACTTTTAGGTCATAAGGTTAATGTGCTTACTGATCACGAACTCATCTGTGACTTATTTAAAAAGAGAGCGTTTACCAATAACATGAAGTTCGATAGATGGTTCATCAGTGTATTAGAATTTGCCCCGGAATTCAGATATATTCCAGGAAAATTTAACACCTTGGCAGATGCATTATCCAGATCTTAAGAAGAAACAGAAAAATATATTACCACTAGTACCTTTTGTTTTAGTTGTCAAGTAGTAGATTTAGATCTAGAAATAGTAAAAACAAAACAAGAAAAATATGCAGAAATCAGACAAATAGTAGGACAGTTAATACTAGATGAATCCTTAAAACCTGATTTTCAGTTAATAAATGGATTGTTGTATAAAAGGCCAACAGAGAAGAGTGGTTGTTCTCGACTATACATCCCAAAAACACTAATCAGAGAAGTTTTAGAACTAACGCACTCATATAAGTTAGCAGGACATCGAGGAATTAAGAAGACAACCAGAATCATTGCCAGAAATTATTTTTGGCCAAATTGTAGTGAAGATGCCAAAAACTTTGTACAAAACTGTATAGTTTGTAATCAGCATAAAGGTAACGTAAATCTTAAAGCTCCAGTTGAAAAATATCCATCAGAATTAAATCCATTTCAAGTAGTAACTATGGAATTTTTAGGAAAGTTTTCCAAGGTCTATTAGAGGAAATAGACAAATATTAGTCTTCTTAGACTATCTAAATAGATATGTAGAAATCGGACCAGTAAGAAACTGAGATGCAGCTACAGTAGTAGAAGCTCTTAAATCTAGAATTATCACAAGGCATTGATGTCCACAAGTTCTTCTTTCTGATAACACTGCTGAGTTTACTAGTGATCTTTTAAAGAAAATATGTGAATTTTATGAAATAAAAAAAGTATCAAATAACCTCTTATAAACCAAGTTCTAACGGAGCAGTAGAACGAACTAATCGTAAAATGAAGAATATCCTGAAAACTTTAGTGATCCCACAGACAGAAGATTAGGACTTAGCATTAGAAGACGTGCAGTTCACATTGAATAATACTGTAAATGAGACAATAGGAGAATCCCCACACTTTTTGCTATGTGGGTTTCAGAAAAGAATGGCCAACACATTATTAGACGATGTAACACCACCCAGACATACTTATAATTAAGATGACTATGTTGCATGGAAGACCAGACGTACTTACGAGACAATCATGAAAACTAGGGCAAAATTTAAAAAAGTTCATGTCACTCATGCCAAATATTATAACAAAAGTACCATTAAACCAGACATTAAAATAGGTACTCAAATTTATGTACAAAATCATGTCCAACAAGGGCCAAATGTAAAGGTTTCTCCCAAGTTCACTGGTCCATATAGAGTTATAAAAGTGTTAAAATAAAAAAAAAATTCAGAGTAATTAATGAAAGTGATCTAAAGGAAAAGCAGTTCACTGGAATCATATAAAAACAGTAAAAACAGATCCATGGTCGATTGATGCTATAAATAAAATAAGACATGGAAAATGCTGTAGATAATGTTGTACACAAAATATATAATCTACGAAACCGACAGAGTTAAATATGTGTATATATATGCATATATTGGTGTTGAACTGAAAATATCTAAATATAATGGTTGTAATGAAACCTATATATATGGAAAATCTGATAAAAGTCTATTCTTGCAGGCGCAAAAATATAATTGAACTCATCTCTTCGGAGGTGGAGATAAGAAAGGGATAATTGTTAAAGAGACATGGAAAAGTCAAAATGATCAAAGACTTAGGAATCATTAGTGTTAAATAGTGTTAAATAGTGAGAAAACGTTAAATGCTTATCCCTGTATTCAAGAGCTTGTGTTAAACGAAAACCAAGAAGAAGATGTATGTACCACGGACTATGGTAAAACTTTTCAAGCACTGATAATTGATCAAGAAATTTTAGTATTTTCACTCAGTACTGTGGTAGCTGAAATTAAATGTCACAACATTAGTACAGATAAAGTTTAAAAATGTTAAGTCTTTTACAACATCATGTCAGTTAGTTATAGCAAACCAATTATATAATGAACCCCATCTTTTCACAAAATATGAATTCAATAAACATGTGCCATATAAAAATTACTCATATAAAATAGATGAATTTAAGTTTTCTCAGTTAGAATTAAAGAAACTTGAAAATTTGAACTATGTTGATGAATATTTCTACTATAAAGAAACTGTCTCCCCTGTTTTATCATTAGTAAATCTAGTGGTAATAGTAATAACTATAATTTTGTTCATCCTAGTAGTGAGAAATCTTGTTACTAGTAAAATACAAGGGATATTGACAAAACTCAGAAATAACAGTAACTGGCATTTGATGTTAACATTACTTGTTACTCTATAATAATTTAATGTGTTTAATATACTTATGTGTTCATTTAATATGCATATGAATTAATTAACTTATAATTTGACACATTTAATGCTTTAATACGATTAAATATGATTTGATATGTTTAATGTTTTAATAAACTTATGTCTTTTAATATATTTATATGTTCATTTAATGTGCTTATGAATTAATATGCTTATAATATGATATGTTTAATGTTTTAATATGATTAAATATGACTTGATTTGTTTAATATTTTAATGAACTTATGTCTTTTCCTCCACAATTGGAGAAACAATTTTTATTGTCATTTTATTGCCAATTTAATTATTACTGTTGTATCCATTTTATTATATTTACTTAAAAACTGAAGACAATATTTGGCAGGTGACCGAGTGATGTAATGATAGCTAGGAATTCTGAATATTAGTTAGGAATAGCATAAATATAAAGGAGAGAGAGAGAGAGAGAGAAAGAGAGAGAGAGAGAGAGAGAGAGCGAGAAAACCTTCCGTTGATAGACATTGATAGGCAGAGAGAGAGAGAGAGAGAGAATAATAGGGAAACGAGACAGAGGGAGAGAGAGGGGAAGTGTCGTGATTACGAAGCCAAAACTTAGGCACAGGAATAATCTATAAGCGATCATTAAGGAATGTCTACCCATCTCACCTGTGAGCTGGCCTATTCAACTTTCACCGGAACCAAAGACTTCCTGTGATATCATTAGTCCCACCCACGGAGGAGGGAATTAAATTAAAGAATCACATCCAAAAGGGCGTCTTTAGAACACAAGCAATTGCCCGCCTACTGGTGGGATGGACAATTTGCTTTCAGGAATCCTTAAAAGGCCAAGCTAAGAGAAGAGAAGATAGAAGGTAAAAAAAAGAAGCAGAGAAGAGCCAAGAGCCTAAATGGAGTGAGGTCGGAAGGGCGCCCACCCCCTCCAGTAAGGCTCATACTTCGATTAACTTAATTTGTATAAATACTGTATGTTTATTATTGTGTTAATGAAGTAAGAACAACTACACTGCGTTTCCCTAAACACCTCCTGGGACTCTAACCACTAACTACAAACAAAACTAGAAGGAAGCGATAAAGCAACTATGAATGAAATAATAAACTTCTTTGCATTGGTAATGGGTAACCAACAGTAAAATTAAAGAAGACATGGCATTAAAGGGAAATCATCACAGTAATAGTAATAACTGTTATTTCTTTATCCTAATAGTGAGAAATCTTATTATCAGAAAAATACAAGGGATATTGACGGAACTCAAAAATAACAATAATTAACAATTGATGTTAACATTATTTGTTACATGATAATAATTTCATTATTTGTTACATGATAATAATTTCATATGTTTATTGTTCTGAATGTTCATTTAATATACTTATGAATTAATATACTTATAATTTTATATGTTTAATATTTTAATATGATTATTTTATAAGAATATTTTAATGAACTTATGTTTTTTCCTCCAAAATTGGAGAAACAATTTTTATTATGTCCATTATTACATTTTATAGCCAAATTAATTATTACTGATGTATCCATTTTATTATGTTTAATTAAACATTGAAGGCAATGTTTGGTAGGTGACTGAGTGATGTAATGATAACCAGTAGAATATTAGTTAGAAATGGCGTAAATATAAAAGAGAGAAAAAGAAATGAGAAAGAACCATTAATAGACAACTGGTAGACAGAGAAAGAGAGAAAGAGAAAGAATGAATAATAGAGAAATGAGACAGAGAAAGAGAGAGAGAGAGAGAGAGAGAGAGAGAGAGAGAGAGAGAGAGAGAGAGAGAGAGTAATGATCAGGAAGTGTTGTGTGTATATAGCCAAAACACTCGTGCCAGAATAATCTGAGAGCAACCATTAAAAACTGCCTACTTGTCCCACTTGTGAACTGACCTTTCAACTTTTGCTGTAACCTGAAGACTTCCAGTGACATCATTATTCCCACCAAAAAAGGAGGAATTAAGTCAATTAATCACGCCCAAGGGACGACGTTAGATAATCTTCAACCAATAAGGACGACTACAAGGCGGAACAGAAGCAATTGTCCTCCTACTGGTGGGATGGACATTTCCTTTGAAGAACCTTCAAGAAAGCAAGATTGAAGGTCGAGAACCTCACCAGTTGTTGGTTAAGAAGATTCAAGAAAGAATCCTGCTTCGATTTGTAGTCATACTAATTAAATTGTATATGTATTGTATTATTTTACTAGTGTGTTAATGAAGTAAGAAAACTGCACTGTGTCTTCCCAAGTCTCATGAGACTCTAACAACTAAAAATAAACAAAGCCAGAAACGATAAAGCAACTATAAAGGAAATATAAAACTAACTGAAATAAGAAGCAACAAAATGTTACTATAATAAACATTACAAAGATAACAATAATAAACTTCTTTGCATTGGTAACAGGTAACAATAAAAAGACATTATATATATATTGTATATATATATATATATATATATATATATATATATATATATATATATATATATATATATATATATATATATATATATATATATATATATATATATATATATATATATATATATATATATATATATATATATATATATATATATATATATATATATATATATATATATATATATATATATATATATATATATATATATATATATATATATATATATATATATATATATATATATATATATATATATATATATATATATATATATATATATATATATATATATATATATATATATATATATATATATATATATATATATATATATATATATATATATATATATATATATATATATATATATATATATATATATATATATATATATATATATATATATATATATATATATATATATATATATATATATATATATATATATAAATATATATATATATATATATATATATATATATATATATATATTTATATATTATATTATATATATAATTCAATATATTTGTATATATATATATATAAATCATCAATTATTTAAACACAATCACGTGTGGAACATTTAAATTTCTGACTCACGTCGGGATCGAACCACCTGAGAGACTTTCTCTCTTATTCACTCAGAATAAATAATCATATTAAATCATCAACACACAATCACTGTGGATGAAATGTTGTCTATTGGGTCATTGCTGAGTCGGGAAGTTGGGGAAAACTCGCTGGTATGCATGCAGTTAGCTTGCCCAGGTAATTCCTTGGGTGCATTTGCTCTCAGGTTCCAACTTCTTTTATACTTGTATGGCCGAGTGGATAACGCCCTTGCTTTCCACCTGAGAGACCTGGGTTCGATCCCGACGTGAGTCAGAAATTTATTTCTGTTCCACACGTGATTGTGTGTTGATGATTTCTATCTTATTCACTCAGAAGGATAATTCGAATGAAATGTTGTCTATTGGGTCATTGCTGAGTCGGGAAGTTGGGGAAAACTCGAAAGTATGCAAGCAGTTAGCTTGCCCAGGTAATTCCTTGGGTGCAGTTGCTCTCAGGTTCCAACTTCTTTTAGACTTGTATGGCCGAGTGGATAACGCCCTTGCTTTCCACCTGAGAGACCTGGGTTCGATCCCAACGTGAGTCAGAAATTTATTTCTGTTCCACGTGATTGTGTGTTGATGATTTCTATCTTATTCACTCAGAAGGGATAATTCGAATGAAATGTTGTCTATTGGGTCATTGCTGAGTCGGGAAGTTGGGGAAAACTCGCTGGTATGCAAGCAGTTAGCTTGCCCAGGTAATTCCTTGGGTGCAGTTGCTCTCAGGTTCCAACTTCTTTTAGACTTGTATGGCCGAGTGGATAACGCCCTTGCTTTCCACCTGAGAGACCTGGGTTCGATCCCGACGTGAGTCAGAAATTTATATATATATATATATATATATATATATATATATATATATATATATATATATATATATATATATATATATATATATATATATAAATATTTGTTATTTGTTGTGTGCATTTCTTTTATTGTCTTTCTGTTTATGTCTCTATATTTGTTGCCAAGTCAAGAAGATTACTTTCTTTACAGATGCTTATCGTTCTGGCTTTGTTATGTAGTAGCGTATTTAGTCCAGGAGGCTTTTAAGAAGACACTTAGTAGTTTCTTTCTTTCATTAGCACCAAAAGAAACAAAGTTACAATAGGTTACGAAAATGAATTGCACTGCAAGAATAAATTTGAATCAATGTGAGCCTTTCTTCTTATATTAACCCATTACTGATGAGGCCTGCAACCTCACGCCCCTTTCTTCTTCTGCTTCCTTGCCTTTTCTTTGCTTCTATCTGTTGCTTCTCTGCTGCTCCCCTTCAGAACTGGACTTGATAAGGATTTCTGGAAGTCCATGTCCAGCCCCTTATAGACAGGGATATTGCATTTAATTGGTTAAGTCTAATCTAAAGACGTCCCTTTTTTGGATAGATTTTTGGACATCAGACAGCCTTCAAAGGAGGTGCTTGTACATTCACCGGAAGTTATGGATTCCGGCTGCTATTTATCCAAATAAGGCCACCATGTTTTTTGTTACGAATTCCTTTTGATTTCCAACTCGATTAAGTGCAGTCATAATAACTTCGTTGCCACGACACAGTCATAACACGTACGCGAGTTTGGCTGTTGTAATCACAACACAAGTTTTGCTATTTCTGACTCTGGTTTACGATCCTTTATGCTTTCCAGTCCAGCCTTGTCATCACGAAATAGCCAAAACACAGATTTGTTATTGTTGCTCTCTCTCTCTCTCTCTCTCTCTCTCTCTCTCTCTCTCTCTGTCTGTCTGTCTGTCTGTCTCTCTCTCTCTCTCTCTCTCTCTCTCTCTCTCTCT